>NW_025746026.1:0-52500 GCF_021184085.1 Oncorhynchus gorbuscha | reverse complement strand
GCTATAGAGGCTGTACTGACTGTGAGAGGGGATAACGCTATAGAGGCTGTACTGACTGTGAGAGGGGATAACGCTATAGAGGCTGTACTGACTGTGAGATGGGATAACGCTATAGAGGCTGTACTGACTGTGAGAGGGGATAACGCTATAGAGGCTGTACTGACTGTGAGATGGGATAACGCTATAGAGGCTGTACTGACTGTGAGAGGAGATAACGCTATAGAGGCTGTACTGACTGTGAGAGGGGATAACGCTATAGAGGCTGTACTGACTGTGAGAGGGGATAACGCTATAGAGGCTGTACTGACTGTGAGAGAGGATAACTCTATAGAGGCTGTACTGACTGTGAGAGGGGATAACGCTATAGAGGCTGTACTGACTGTGAGAGGGGATAACGCTATAGAGGCTGTACTGACTGTGAGAGAGGATAACTCTATAGAGGCTGTACTGACTGTGAGAGGGGATAACGCTATAGAGGCTGTACTGACTGTGAGATGGGCTAACGCTATAGAGGCTGTACTGACTGTGAGAGGGGATAACGCTATAGAGGCTGTACTGACTGTGAGATGGGCTAACGCTATAGAGGCTGTACTGACTGTGAGAGAGGATAACGCTATAGAGGCTGTACTGACTGTGAGAGGGGATAACACTATAGAGGCTGTACTGACTGTGAGAGGGGATAACGCTATAGAGGCTGTACTGACTGTGAGAGAGGATAACGCTATAGAGGCTGTACTGACTGTGAGAGGGGATAACGCTATAGAGGCTGTACTGACTGTGAGAGAGGATAACGCTATAGAGGCTGTACTGACTGTGAGAGAGGATAACGTTATAGAGGCTGTACTGACTGTGAGAGGGGATAACGCTATAGAGGCTGTACTGACTGTGAGAGAGGATAACGCTATAGAGGCTGTACTGACTGTGAGAGAGGATAACGCTATAGAGGCTGTACTGACTGTGAGAGGGGATAACGCTATAGAGGCTGTGCTGACTGTGAGAGAGGATAACACTATAGAGGATGTACTGACTGTGAGGGGATAAGGCTATAGAGGCTGTACTGACTGTGAGAGAGGATAACGCTATAGAGGCTGTACTGACTGTGAGAGGGGATAACGCTATAGAGGCTGTGCTGACTGTGAGAGAGGATAACACTATAGAGGATGTACTGACTGTGAGGGTATAACGCTATAGAGGCTATGGGCTTTGTGCTGGCTGAAATGATGGGCTTTGTGCTGGCTGAAATGATGGGCTTTGTGCTGGCTGAAATGATGGGCTTCGTGCTGGCTGAAATGATGGGCTTCGTGCTGGCTGAAATGGTGTCTGGACGACAGCCTGCTAGAGATGGAGAATGAGTCCTTTACGGTGTCGAGAAGTCGTCCTCAAGCTGGAACAGATGGCTTTTTGTGTGAGTGAGCAGCGAGGGTTGTCACCTGTGTGTTTGGGTGGGATACATGAGGATAGTGTTTCTGTGTGTTTGGGTGGGATACATGAGGATAGTGCTGTTTGGGTGGGATACATGAGGATAGTGTTTATGTGTGTTTGGGTGGGATACATGAGGATAGTGCTGTTTGGGTGGGATACATGAGGATAGTGTTTATGTGTGTTTGGGTGGGATACATGAGGATAGTGCTGTTTGGGTGGGATACATGAGGATAGTGCTGTTTGGGTGGGATACATGAGGATAGTGTTTATGTGTGTTTGGGTGGGATACATGAGGATAGTGCTGTTTGGGTGGGATACATGAGGATAGTGTTTCTGTGTGTTTGGGTGGGATACATGAGGATAGTGCTGTTTGGGTGGGATACATGAGGATAGTGTTTCTGGTGTGTTTGGGTGGGATACATGAGGATAGTGCTGTTTGGGTGGGATACATGAGGATAGTGCTGTTTGGGTGGGATACATGAGGATAGTGTTTATGTGTGTTTGGGTGGGATACATGAGGATAGTGCTGTTTGGGTGGGATACATGAGGATAGTGCTGTTTGGGTGGGATACATGAGGATAGTGCTGTTTGGGTGGGATACATGAGGATAGTGTTTATGTGTGTTTGGGTGGGATACATGAGGATAGTGCTGTTTGGGTGGGATACATGAGGATAGTGTTTCTGTGTGTTTGGGTGGGATACATGAGGATAGTGCTGTTTGGGTGGGATACATGAGGATAGTGTTTCTGTGTGTTTGGGTGGGATACATGAGGATAGTGTTTCTGGTGTGTTTGGGTGGGATACATGAGGATAGTGCTGTTTGGGTGGGATACATGAGGATATGTTTCTGTGTGTTTGGGTGGGATACATGAGGATAGTGCTGTTTGGGTGGGATACATGAGGATAGTGTTTCTGTGTGTTTGGGTGGGATACATGAGGATAGTGTTTCTGTGTGTTTGGGTGGGATACATGAGGATAGTGTTTCTGTGTGTTTGGGTGGGATACATGAGGATAGTGCTGTTTGGGTGGGATACATGAGGATAGTGTTTCTGGTGTGTTTGGGTGGGATACATGAGGATATGTTTCTGTGTGTTTGGGTGGGATACATGAGGATAGTGTTTCTGTGTGTTTGGGTGGGATACATGAGGATAGTGCTGTTTGGGTGGGATACATGAGGATAGTGTTTCTGGTGTGTTTGGGTGGGATACATGAGGATATGTTTCTGTGTGTTTGGGTGGGATACATGAGGATAGTGTTTCTGTGTGTTTGGGTGGGATACATGAGGATAGTGTTTCTGTGTGTTTGGGTGGGATACATGAGGATAGTGTTTCTGTGTGTTTGGGTGGGATACATGAGGATAGTGTTTCTGTGTGTTTGGGTGGGATACATGAGGATAGTGCTGTTTGGGTGGGATACATGAGGATATGTTTCTGTGTGTTTGGGTGGGATACATGAGGATAGTGTTTCTGTGTGTTTGGGTGGGATACATGAGGATAGTGTTTCTGGTGTGTTTGGGTGGGATACATGAGGATAGTGTTTCTGTGTGTTTGGGTGGGATACATGAGGATAGTGTTTCTGTGTGTTTGGGTGGGATACATGAGGATAGTGTTTCTGGTGTGTTTGGGTGGGATACATGAGGATAGTGTTTCTGTGTGTTTGGGTGGGATACATGAGGATAGTGTTTCTGGTGTGTTTGGGTGGGATACATGAGGATAGTGCTGTTTGGGTGGGATACATGAGGATAGTGTTTCTGTGTGTTTGGGTGGGATACATGAGGATAGTGTTTCTGGTGTGTTTGGGTGGGATACATGAGGATAGTGTTTCTGGTGTGTTTGGGTGGGATACATGAGGATAGTGTTTCTGGTGTGTTTGGGTGGGATACATGAGGATAGTGCTGTTTGGGTGGGATACATGAGGATAGTGCTGTTTGGGTGGGATACATGAGGATAGTGCTGTTTGGGTGGGATACATGAGGATAGTGCTGTTTGGGTGGGATACATGAGGATAGTGTTTCTGGTGTGTTTGGGTGGGATACATGAGGATAGTGCTGTTTGGGTGGGATACATGAGGATAGTGCTGTTTGGGTGGGATACATGAGGATAGTGTTTCTGTGTGTTTGGGTGGGATACATGAGGATAGTGTTTCTGGTGTGTTTGGGTGGGATACATGAGGATAGTGTTTCTGGTGTGTTTGGGTGGGATACATGAGGATAGTGCTGTTTGGGTGGGATACATGAGGATAGTGCTGTTTGGGTGGGATACATGAGGATAGTGCTGTTTGGGTGGGATACATGAGGATAGTGCTGTTTGGGTGGGATACATGAGGATAGTGTTTATGTGTGTTTGGGTGGGATACATGAGGATAGTGTTTATGTGTGTTTGGGTGGGATACATGAGGATAGTGCTGTTTGGGTGGGATACATGAGGATAGTGCTTCTGTGTGTTTGGGTGGGATACGTGAGGATAGTGCTGTTTGGGTGGGATACATGAGGATAGTGCTGTTTGGGTGGGATACATGAGGATAGTGCTTCTGTGTGTTTGGGTGGGATACGTGAGGATAGTGCTGTTTGGGTGGGATACATGAGGATAGTGCTGTTTGGGTGGGATACATGAGGATAGTGCTTCTGTGTGTTTGGGTGGGATACGTGAGGATAGTGCTGTTTGGGTGGGATACATGAGGATAGTGCTTCTGTGTGTTTGGGTGGGATACATGAGGATAGTGTTTCTGTGTGTTTGGGTGGGATACATGAGGATAGTGCTTCTGTGTGTTTGGGTGGGATACATGAGGATAGTGCTGTTTGGGTGGGATACATGAGGATAGTGTTTCTGTGTGTTTGGGTGGGATACATGAGGATAGTGCTTCTGTGTGTTTGGGTGGGATACATGAGGATAGTGTTTCTGTGTGTTTGGGTGGGATACATGAGGATAGTGTTTCTGTGTGTTTGGGTGGGATACATGAGGATAGTGTTTCTGTGTGTTTGGGTGGGATACATGAGGATAGTGTTTCTGTGTGTTTGGGTGGGATACATGAGGATAGTGCTGTTTGGGTGGGATACATGAGGATAGTGTTTCTGTGTGTTTGGGTGGGATACATGAGGATAGTGCTGTTTGGGTGGGATACGTGAGGATAGTGCTTCTGAATGCTACAAGTCCATTCAGTTTGTAATGTACCCTTTTGGCAAAAGCCGTCTTGGTCGATTTATCTATGCAGAGTCACCTTGCAGTCAACACACAGAAGAGCCACAGCTATAACTCCCTGTGGTTAACTGAAGCAGTGATGTGGATACTAAAAGGAGTCTCCCTGGGCTCTGCTGTGCAGCTGGCGCGTATGGAGGAGGAGCTGATAGACCGTCTTCAACGGGAGGTGGCGAGACAGAGAGAGCTGAACGTTCTGCGACAGGAGGACAACAGGCTACGCTGGAGGACACTGTGCTTCCTCCAGCTCAACCAGCGCCTCAAAAAGTACGTACCACCAGACTTTACAATATCATTTTTTCTCTCCAGATATGATACTGTAGTATGAATTTATGAGATTTCACCATCAAGGACATATACTACATTAATCCTCCCAAAGGAGATAACCTACTGGTAACCTGTTAATACCTGGTAGTACAGTCTCCTCCCAAAGGAGATAACCTACTGGTAACCTGTCGATACCTGGTAGTACAGTCTCCTCCCAAAGGAGATAACCTACTGGTAACCTGTCGATACCTGGTAGTACAGTCTCCTCCCAAAGGAGATAACCTACTGGTAACCTGTCGATGCCTGGCAGTACAGTCTCCTCCCAAAGGAGATAACCTACTGGTAACCTGTCGATGCCTGGCAGTACAGTCTCCTCCCAAAGGAGATAACCTACTGGTAACCTGTTGATGCCTGGTAGTACAGTTTCTTCTACAGATGCTGTGTCTGTATTTACACCATGCTGTCTCTCCTGTTGATACCTGGTAGTACAGTTTCTTCTACAGATGCTGTGTCTGTATTTACACCATGCTGTCTACTCCTGTTGATGCCTGGTAGTACAGTTTATTCTACAGATGCTGTGTCTGTATTTACACCATGCTGTCTCTCCTGTTGATGCCTGGTAGTACAGTTTCTTCTACAGATGCTGTGTCTGTATTTACACCATGCTGTCTACTCCTGTTGATGCCTGGTAGTACAGTTTCTTCTACAGATGCTGTGTCTGTATTTACACCATGCTGTCTACTCCTGTTGATGCCTGGTAGTACAGTTTATTCTACAGATGCTGTGTCTCTGTATTTACACCATGCTGTCTACTCCTGTTGATGCCTGGTAGTACAGTTTATTCTACAGATGCTGTGTCTGTATTTACACCATGCTGTCTCTCCTGTTGATGCCTGGTAGTACAGTTTATTCTACAGATGCTGTGTCTGTATTTACACCATGCTGTCTCTCCTGTTGATGCCTGGTAGTACAGTTTCTTCTACAGATGCTGTGTCTGTATTTACACCATGCTGTCTACTCCTGTTGATGCCTGGTAGTACAGTTTCTTCTACAGATGCTGTGTCTGTATTTATACCATGCTGTCTCTCCTGTTGATGCCTGGTAGTACAGTTTATTCTACAGATGCTGTGTCTCTATTTACACCATGCTGTCTCTCCTGTTGATGCCTGGTAGTACAGTTTCTTCTACAGATGCTGTCTCTGTATTTACACCATGCTGTCTCTCTATGTTTTCTCAGGCCCGTTGTAACCAGCTATTACAAGAACATCCCGATGCACATCTACTGTCTCCCTATTCAGACTGTTGGAAAAGGCAACAGTAACAAGAAGAAGAAGAAGAAGAAGTGGCAGAGATGAGAAGAAGAGGAAGTAGAATAGGAGTGCAGTCTGGGAGGATGTGTGACAGTTCATTGGTTCCACTTCCATGTACCACTGTGGGACACAGGACTATGTAACTCACAAGTCCTGCTGAACGCTGCTTCCTTAACATTCTGTACTGCATTGGGAAAAAAGAAAGTCACAAAGAATATTTTGGATATCTATCTGCTCTCTCTCCGGTATTTCTTACTTTGCCACTATACTGATATACACTGCCTTCAGAAAGCATTCAGACCCCTTCCCTTTTTCCACATTTTGTTACGTTACAGCCTTATTCTAAAATGGATTAAATAAAATAAAACATCCTCAGTAATGTACACACAATACACCATAATGACATCACAATACACCACAATGACATCACAATACACCACAATGACATCACAACACGCCATAATGACATCACAATAAACCATAATGACATCACAATACCCCACAATGACATCACAATACCCCATAATGACATCACAATACACCATAATGACATCACAATACACCACAATGACATCACAATACAACATAATGACATCACAATACACCATAATGACATCACAATTCACCATAATGACATCACAATACCCCATAATGACATCACAATACCCCATAATGACATCACAATACACCATAATGACATCACAATACACCATAATGACATAGAGAAAACAGGTTGTTCATTTTTCTTTTTGCAAATGTATAAAAATAAATAAAAAAACACCTTATTTACATATGTATTCAGACTCTTTGCTATGAGACTCGAAATTGAGCTCAGGTGCATCCTGTTTCCATTGATCATCCTTGAGATGTTTCTACAACTCGATTGGAGTCCACCTGTGTAAATTCAATTGATTGGAACGGATTTGGAAAGGCACACACCTGTCTTTATAAGCTCACACAGTTGACAGTGCAGGTCAGAGAAAAAAAACAAGCAATGAGATCGATTTGATTTGATGGAATTGTCCGAAGAGCTCTAAGACAGGATTGTGTCGTAGGCACAGATCTGGGGAAGGGCACCAAAACATTTCTGCAGCATTGAAGTTCCCTGAGAACACAGTGGCCTCCATCATTCTTAAATGGAGGACGTTTGGAACCACCTAGACTCTTCTTAAAGCTGGTCGCAAATGGGGGAGAAGGGCCTTGGTCAAGGATGGTCACTCTGACAGAGATCTAGAGTTCCTCTGTGGAGATGGGAGAACCTTCCAGAAGGACAACCATCTCTGCAGCACTCCACCAATCAGGCCTTTATGGTAGAGAGGCCAGACTGAAGCCACTCCTCTGTAAAATACACATGATCTCATGCTTGGAGTTTTCCAAAAGGCACCTAAGGTCTCTTAGACAATGAGAAACAAGATTCTCTGGTCTGATGAAACCAAGTTTGAACTCTTTGGCCTGAATGCCAAGCGTCACGTCTGGAGGAAACCAGGCACCATCCCTACGGTGAAGCATAGTGGTGGCAGCAACATGCTGTTGGGATGTTTTTCAGCGTCAGGGAGACTAGTCAGGATCGAGGTAAAGATTAATGGAGCAAAGTACAGTGAGTTCTTTGATGAAAACCTGCTCCAAAGCGCTCAGGACCTCAGACTGGGGTGAAGGTTCACCTTCCAACAGGACAACGACGCTAAGCCCACAGCCAAGACAGCGCAGGAGTGGCTTCAGGACAAGTCTCTGAATGTCCTTGAGTGTCCCAGCCAGAGCCCAGACTTGAACCTGATCTAACATCTCTGGAGAGACCTGAAAATAGCTGTGCAGCGATGCTCCCCATCCCACCTGACAGAGCTTGAGAGGATCTGTAGAGTAGAATGGGAAGAACTCCCCAAATACAGGTGTGTCAAAATTGTAGCATCATACCCAAGAAGACTCAAGGCTGCAATCGTTGCCAAAGGTGTTTCAACAAAGTACTGAATACTTATGAAAATGGAATGTTTCCATTTAAAAAAAATAAAAAATAAAAAAAGAAATGTGCAAAAATGTCCAAATTATAATTATGTAATTATTGTTTAGAATAAGGCTGTAACCTAACAAAATGTGGAAGAAGTCAAAGGGGTCTGATACAGTTTTATCTTTTTGTAAAGTTTTTTTGTTTGTTGTGACAAATGTCCTCTGTTTTGGAACCCATTACCTTATAAACTGGCTCTTATACAGAACCGAAGAAAAGTCCATTTTTTTTTAGAAAACCCCGTAGTCATGTGTCAACTTAATTTCCTCCATTATGGATGAATTTGCTTCATCTTAACTTCAAGACAATTAGCGTGGGTTTATTTTCCCACATTGGTTGCTGTCTCTCTCTAAGCTGCGTTCAATGTGATAGGTTTGGAAACATGGCACAGGGCAAGCTTGTGACTGACAGTTCGCTAATCAGACAGATAGCTCGGCTGCTCTACCTTCCACCCAACACCCATTCCTCCCTCCCTCCCTCTCTCCATTCCTCCCTCCCTCCCTCTCTCTATTCCTCCCTCCCTCTCTCCATTCCTCCCTCCCTCTCTCCATTCCTCCCTCCCTCTCTCCATTCCTCCCTCCCTCTCTCCATTCCTCCCTCCCTCCCTCTCTCTATTCCTCCCTCCCTCTCTCCATTCCTCCCTCCCTCTCTCCATTCCTCCCTCCCTCCATCTCTCCATTCCTCCCTCTCTCTCTCCATTCCTCCCTCTCTCTCTCTCGCTCTCGCTCTCCCTCCTCACAGTGGAAGCCACCACTTCAAGAGTTCAAGCCAACACAGCCATGTTTAAAAAATAGTACATTAATTAATAACTGTGTTCATTCAGCCTTGTAGAATGGAATCATTAGTCATATTTAGTTAATTACCCTGATCCACTGTCTGCTCTGAGTGGCCATATTTGTTTTTTAAGCCAATGTTCATGTACCCATACTCAGATGTTGCTGAAGCCAGATCTTACACACCGCCTGGATAGATATTTGACCTATCACCTAACCACATATGTTATTGCCATCTGGTGCCCGACAGAGCAGTCGATGACGTGGCACGCAACCATTGGTTGATGCATGCAACGTCTGAGCAAGGGAACGCGACCAGTGATCGTTCCCTTTAGGTGACCGTTGGAACCAGGTGGCAGGTTCTCATCATGCTCATGTTTCCTTCATGCTGAATGGGTTGGCTCTGGCAGAATGCTTTATACACACCTGGACGAGCTGCTTTATACACACCTGGACGAGCTGCTTTATACACACCTGGACGAGCTGCTTTATACACACCTGGACGAGCTGCTTTATACACACCTGGACGAGCTGCTTTATACACACCTGGACGAGCTGCTTTATACACACCTGGACGAGCTGCTTTATACACACCTGGACGAGCTGCTTTATACACACCTGGACGAGCTGCTTTATACACCCTGGACGAGCTGCTTTATACACACCTGGACGAGCTGCTTTTATACACACCTGGACGAGCTGCTTTATACACACCTGGACGAGCTGCTTTATACACACCTGGACGAGCTGCTTTATACACACCTGGACGAGCTGCTTTATACACACCTGGACGAGCTGCTTTATACACACCTGGACGAGCTGCTTTATACACACCTGGACGAGCTGCTTTATACACACCTGGACGAGCTGCTTTATACACACCTGGACGAGCTGCTTTATACACACCTGGACGAGCTGCTTTATACACACCTGGACGAGCTGCTTTATACACACCTGGACGAGCTGCTTTATATACACACCTGGACGAGCTGCTTTATACACACCTGGACGAGCTGCTTTATACACACCTGGACGAGCTGCTTTACCTGGACTGCTTTACACACCTGGACGAGCTGCTTTATACACACCTGGACGAGCTGCTTTATACACACCTGGACGAGCTGCTTTATACACACCTGGACGAGCTGCTTTATACACACCTGGACGAGCTGCTTTATACACACCTGGACGAGCTGCTTTATACACACCTGGACGAGCTGCTTTATACACACCTGGACGAGCTGCTTTATACACACCTGGACGAGCTGCTTTATACACACCTGGACGAGCTGCTTTATACACACCTGGACGAGCTGCTTTATACACACCTGGACGAGCTGCTTTATACACACCTGGACGAGCTGCTTTATACACACCTGGACGAGCTGCTTTATACACACCTGGACGAGCTGCTTTATACACACCTGGACGAGCTGCTTTATACACACCTGGACGAGCTGCTTTATACACACCTGGACGAGCTGCTTTATACACACCTGGACGAGCTGCTTTATACACACCTGGACGAGCTGCTTTATACACACCTGGACGAGCTGCTTTATACACACCTGGACGAGCTGCTTTATACACACCTGGACGAGCTGCTTTATACACACCTGGACGAGCTGCTTTATACACACCTGGACGAGCTGCTTTATACACACCTGGACTGCTTTATACACACCTGGACGAGCTGCTTTATACACACCTGGACGAGCTGCTTTATACACACCTGGACGAGCTGCTTTATACACACCTGGACGAGCTGCTTTATACACACCTGGACGAGCTGCTTTATACACACCTGGACGAGCTGCTTTATACACACCTGGACGAGCTGCTTTATACACACCTGGACGAGCTGCTTTATACACACCTGCTTTATACACACCTGGACGAGCTGCTTTATACACACCTGGACGAGCTGCTTTATACACACCTGGACGAGCTGCTTTATACACACCTGGACGGACCAGCTGCTTTATACACACCTGGACGAGCTGCTTTATACACACCTGGACGAGCTGCTTTATACACACCTGGACGAGCTGCTTTATACACACCTGGACGAGCTGCTTTATACACACCTGGACGAGCTGCTACACACCTGGACTGCTTTATACACACCTGGACGAGCTGCTTTATACACACCTGGACGAGCTGCTTTATACACACCTGGACGAGCTGCTTTATACACACCTGGACGAGCTGCTTTATACACACCTGGACGAGCTGCTTTATACACACCTGCTTTACACCTGGAGCTGCTTTATACACACCTGGACGAGCTGCTTTATACACACCTGGACGAGCTGCTTTATACACACCTGGACGAGCTGCTTTATACACACCTGGACGAGCTGCTTTATACACACCTGGACGAGCTGCTTTATACACACCTGGACGAGCTGCTTTATACACACCTGGACGAGCTGCTTTATACACACCTGGACGAGCTGCTTTATACACACCTGGACGAGCTGCTTTATACACACCTGGACGAGCTGCTTTATACACACCTGGACGAGCTGCTTTATACACACCTGGACGAGCTGCTTTATACACACCTGGACGAGCTGCTTTATACACACCTGGACGAGCTGCTTTATACACACCTGGACGAGCTGCTTTATACACACCTGGACGAGCTGCTTTATACACACCTGGACGAGCTGCTTTATACACACCTGGACGAGCTGCTTTATACACACCTGGACGAGCTGCTTTATACACACCTGGACGAGCTGCTTTATACACACCTGGACGAGCTGCTTTATACACACCTGGACGAGCTGCTTTATACACACCTGGACGAGCTGCTTTATACACACCTGGACGAGCTGCTTTATACACACCTGGACGAGCTGCTTTATACACACCTGGACGAGCTGCTTTATACACACCTGGACGAGCTGCTTTATACACACCTGGACGAGCTGCTTTATACACACCTGGACGAGCTGCTTTATACACACCTGGACGAGCTGCTTTATACACACCTGGACGAGCTGCTTTATACACACCTGGACGAGCTGCTTTATACACACCTGGACGAGCTGCTTTATACACACCTGGACGAGCTGCTTTATACACACCTGGACGAGCTGCTTTATACACACCTGGACTGCTTTATACACACCTGCTGCTTTATACACACCTGGACGAGCTGCTTTATACACACCTGGACGAGCTGCTTTATACACACCTGGACGAGCTGCTTTATACACACCTGGACGAGCTGCTTTATACACACCTGGACGAGCTGCTTTATACACACCTGGACGAGCTGCTTTATACACACCTGGACGAGCTGCTTTATACACACCTGGACGAGCTGCTTTATACACACCTGGACGAGCTGCTTTATACACACCTGGACGAGCTGCTTTATACACACCTGGACGAGCTGCTTTATACACACCTGGACGAGCTGCTTTATACACACCTGGACGAGCTGCTTTATACACACCTGGATGATACACACCTGAGAGAGTCAGTCAGTCCCTTACCGCTCCTGTCACTGGCCCATTGAGACCTGTCTTGGTCTGGAGGAGAAGAGAGGATATCTAGCTATTGTAGAGCTGCCCAAACAGAAAGGTATAGGTCAACCGAAGCATAGTCTGGGTAACATCAACAGACGACCTGACCATTGACAAACAACAGCACAAAGGACAGATTCATTAAATGAGATGAAGACTCTGGTTCCACCCAGGGAACAACGATGTTGGCCTAAACATGCAAGAGGTGTGAATGAATGATGCAAAGTCAATTTAAAGTGGGCAACTGTCTGATATTCATTGCCCAGGGTATGCTGATGCTACAGTAACTGTACGCTCAGTACGCTGAAAGAACAGATCTGTAGTAGTTCACTTCCTTACCAACAGGGGGCAGTCAACAGAAGCACGAGCAGCAACCACCAGATATCTCTATCTTTTGTGTATAAAAATAAATTGAGCCATAAATCAATGAATGACACTGCACATGTAGAAACGCAACTGATCTCCATATTACATTGACACATATGTGAGATTCATCATGCAATATTTACCGTGACCTTGTATTTCCCATAAAAGCAGAAAGATTGAATGAAATATTAGTTTTGCGGTATATGTAATGTTCTGTGCAGAAGAGGTTGAGCTATGAGTGAGTGAGCCGGAGTGGTAATAACACTGGCTCATCTATTAACATCTCTTGTTGCCTCGAAAGAGCATTGTCTTTTATTTATAACCTGAAAACTGTCAGATTAAAAGAGGATAAACACTGAACGGTGAGGAAAATGGTGGTTGTCTGTCAAAGAAAACATACAATACATACAACATGGTTGGGCATCTTGCACATTAAAGTTAGTCATATCACTTCAATATCATTTAAACTCTCTTCCATATGGGACAGTGTCTCCATATCATCATCACAATCATCACTTTTTAGCCCATGACCCCATGCAACTGAGAATTAATTCCAATTAGCACACTATCAAATTGTTCAATTACATGTGTATAATTTTGTCTGCAACAAATGACAAAACAGTGAGGTTCTGTGATGAAAGGGAGATGGGGGGGGGGGACGAAAACAATTATTTACATTTAATGTGTCATATTCCTAATGCCATTTCATAGGCCACGTCACAATTCACGTCTTCAATGTCTATATAGATCATGCTCGGTCACGGAAGATGTTTCACGGTCTGTTTAGAGAGAAACATGAAGCGAGGGAGACGATGCTTCGGTGGCAACAGAAGCAGAAAGAGCACGCGCCCAACACGGCAACAGCTACAGGAGATGCCTTTGGAGGTTGAGGCAGGGTCAGAGGGTAAAGGCTGTATACCCAGCATCCTCGATGTTAGAGTACACAGCCATCTTGGATCTGCGAGGAGAAGAGAAATTAATGCGGTGAGTTTTTTTTTCTTCCCTCTGTTTTTTCTTTCAAAAATATCCACGATGCTCCACCAGGGAAGCGTTGCGTGTCAAACCGGTATTATTTTGGCATCCAGCGACCCCGGTTTGAGGGAAATTGGGCCAGTGGTCGAGGTGCAATCCGACATTTGTCGTTTTTTGTCTGTATAAATTGAGAGCGACAGAGAACCAAGACACCGCAGGCCCAGTCCGCACAGCAGCCCTCCCCCTCTGCTGTAGTCACATAGTTATCCCGAGGTTTGAACATTGGGTCCTACTGATGTCTTTACAAGCCAGCTGATTTATCCCGTTTTTATGGAGGGCATTTCATTACAGGTATATAGATGACTAAAAGTCATAGTTTTCAATGAGCTATTCAAGTCCAACCAACTAGCGCGTATTTTGGTTAGCTTGTTAGCCTGCTATGTTTTCTCTGCTTAGCGAGCAGCTAACCTTTTACAATGTTCAAACATCCACACATATCTGGCCTATACATGTAGTTTATTGTCGCTTATCCTGATGTTTTGGTTGTGTTCACGGTACCTCGTATGTTTGTTATGTCTTAATTTAGTTCCAGTGTTTCTAGTTAGCCGACTTTTTTTGCTAATCCATATAACTTAACAACCGCAGTGTTTATTCATCCAACTTTATCTAACCAGTGAATTAACTACTTCTTCTTTAGTTGTCCAGATCGAGGAGAATGTAAATCAAACTTCAGCCTAAACTCATCGTGGTCCATTGAATGTTTGCCAGTTAACACCTGACATGAGTTCAGAGCCTGCTGGTACTTTGACAACACAGTAGCTATTTTTTAGGCAACTCAACACACACACAATACCTACACGATAATATGATGATTTCCCCCATCCCGTCACTTCATCTCTACAATCTGAGTACAAAACATTGGCCTGTGCTGTTCTTGGTCTGGAGAGAGAGAGAGAGATGCCTTTTCAGGAGTAGCTACATCCTGTGGTATTACATGACGGTGTAGCTGAAGGACAAAGACTCTCTGTTACAAGATCTACCAGATATTTATCTGCATTGACACTCAGGGAAAGGTGTTGTTTTGGTTGCAGGTGGTGATTTTTGAGGTCTTGACTGAAATTAAATAGCTATTGGGAAGAATATACCTACTCTAAATTAGCAAACTTTTCTTCAGCCCAACTCTGTGTTTTTGTCCAGGATGTCCAGCTGTGGATTTAATACATTTAGGCCCCATTCTGTTTTCATATTCCAATCAACACTCTGTTTGTTATGAATTTGGGTTGTTTGAGTCAGTCTGAATCTGTAATTTATCAAACTGAAGACTGACAGCAATCACAATGGTGAGTGATGTGAAGTTGACGCGGCCCCTGACCTCCGGTGACGTTGTCTGATATCCTCAGTGTTATCGCTAATGACAAAATAATACATGTTTTTAGATGAGATCTTTGTTTCTCTGATGAACTACTGCTTCCATCATTGCCCCTTTGGAAGATGGTCTTTTATGACAGGAATGCGTAAAAAAAAAAAAAGGAAGTCTTTTTTTTTTCTTCCCTCGTTAATCAATTCAACCTTCTTTAAAGGAGGCTTTTTGTTGTTCTGCTTGGCCTGTCCGCTTACTGTTTATTTTTGATTGGTGTGAGGGGTGTGGCTTAATCTCTTTTAATCCAGAACATTTGTTGTGACCCACTGCTGGGAATAGCCTACATTTTTAACAGTGCACCAACAGTCTCCAACATTTGTCATTAGTGTAGTCCCAGATTGGCTGCTGTTGAGTGCACACAGCACAGAGAGAGGCTCAAGCATATCTGATCGTGGCTGGGTGAGATGCAAGCAAAGAAGGCAAGAAAGCTTCTTGTCTGCAAGCTGCTGCCCTGTGTCTGTCTGTCTGTCTGTGTGTCTGTCTGTCTGTGTGTCTGTGTGTCTGTGTGTCTGTCTGTCTGTGTGTCTGTCTGTCTGTGTGTCTGTCTGTCTGTGTGTCTGTCTGTCTGTGTGTCTGTCTGTCTGTGTGTCTGTCTGTCTGTGTGTCTGTCTGTCTGTGTGTCTGTCTGTCTGTGTGTCTGTCTGTCTGTGTGTCTGTCTGTGTGCCCTGGTTTCCCTGGCTGACAGGCTGTTGGAGCAGAGGGGTCAGCAGCCACATACTGTTGTGTTCTGTCTTCAGCAACTCTAGTTCAGATGGAGTTGGATCCTACATGTGTTTCTATTAAAACTCAAGCTAGTCCACAGCCCTTGTCGTCATTTCTACTGCCAAAGAACATGCAGTACAGAGGAGAGATCCAATGGGTCTTCAGGTGGTCACATTCAAGGCAAATGTAAGGATACTGTAAACAGACAAAGCTGCACATCTGATGTGGAAGCCAGACAGTTGTTACGTCACATATTCTGTAAGTATAAAAAGCCCCTAAACTGGTAGCCAAGGTCTTTGTGATGGAGCCTCAGCCTCGCGTCATACCTGGCTCAGTAGTTGAAAACAGTTGCTGAACCACATCAATGTGAACTGCGTCTGAGGAGCTAAACCTGTGCAGGCATGCAGCAACCACAGAGCTGTGCAGGCATGCAGCAACCACAGAGCAGGTGTGCCAGGCCGTTTGATCTGCCCTAACAGACAGACGGTGGGATCTCTTTAGTGAATCAGTGATGTGTTTTAAGAAACATATTGGCCAAAATCCCCTCTGGAAACGCTGGAAGTAGGATAACCTGTGTTTGGCGGTGGGGGGTTGCTGCTGTGGGGTGGGGGGGGGTGGAGGTGCTGCTGTGGGGGGGGGGGTGGAGGCGACAGTGTGAATCAGGCCTTCATGGTTGAATTGCTGCAAAGAAAACCTTACTAAAGGACACCAATAAGAAGAAGAGACTTGCTTTGGCCAAGAAACATGAGCAATGGACATTAGACTGATGGAAATCTGTCCTTTGGTCTGTTGAGTCCAAATTTTGAGATTTAAACAGGACAATGACCCAAGACATCACCAGGCAGTCTAAGGGCTATTTGACCAAGAAGGAGAGTGATGGAGTGCTGCATCAGATGACCTGGCCTCCACAATTTCCCAACCTCAACCCAATTGAGATGGTTTGGGATGAGTTGGACCGCAGAGGGAAGGAAAAGCGGCCAACAAGTGCTCAGAATATGTGGGAACTCCTTCAACACTGTTGGAAAATCATTCCAGGTTAAGCTGGTTGAGAGAATGCCAAAAGTTTCCAAAGCTGTCAATGCAAAGGTTGGCTTCTTTGAAGAATCTCAAACAGATATATTTTGTTTTGTTTAACACTGATACCAGCGGAGCGCTACCTGTCCGACTGCATAGTGCCAGCTGTAAAGTTTGGTGGAGGAGGAATAATGATCTGGGGCTGTTTTTCATGGTTCTGGCCTGACCCATTAGTTCCAGTGAAGGGAAATCTTAACACTGCAGCATACAATGACATTCTAGACGATTCTGTGCTTCCAACTTTGTGGTAACAGTTTGGGGAAGGCCCAAAGAAATGCTTTGTCAAGATTGATATGGAAGAACTTGACTGTCCTGCACAGAGCCCTGACCTCAGCCCCACTGAACACCTTTGGGATGAATTGGACCGTCGACTGGAGGCTAGGCCTAATCACCCAACATCAGTGCCTGACCTCACTAATGCTCTTGCTTCCATTCAGCCACAAGTCCCCCACAGCAATGTTCTAACATCTAGTGGAAAGCCTTCCCAGAAGAGTGGAGGCTGTTGTAGCAGCAATGTTCTAACATCTAGTGGAAAGCCTTCCCAGAAGAGTGGAGGCTGTTAAAGCAGCAATGTTCCAACATCTAGTGGAAAGCCTTTCCAAAAGAGTGGAGGCTGTTAAAGCAGCAATGTTCTAACATCTAGTGGAAATCCTTCCCAGAAGAGTGGAGGCTGTTAAAGCAGCAATGTTCCAACATCTAGTGGAAAGCCTTCCCAGAAGAGTGGAGGCTGTTGTAGCAGCAATGTTCTAACATCTAGTGGAAAGCCTTCCCAGAAGAGTAGAGACTGTTATAGCAGCAATGTTCCAACATCTAGTGGAAAGCCTTCCCAGAAGAGTGGAGGCTGTTGTAGCAGCAATGTTCTAACATCTAGTGGAAAGCCTTCCCAGAAGACCGGAGGCTGTTATAGCAGCAATGTTCTAACATCTAGTGGAAAGCCTTCCCAGAAGAGTGGAGGCTGTTGTAGCAGCAATGTTCTAACATCTAGTGGAAAGCCTTCCCAGAAGAGTGGAGGCTGTTGTAGCAGCAATGTTCCAACATCTAGTGGAAAGCCTTCCCAGAAGAGTGGAGGCTGTTGTAGCAGCAATGTTCTAACATCTAGTGGAAAGCCTTCCCAGAAGAGTGGAGGCTGTTATAGCAGCAATGTTCCAACATCTAGTGGAAAGCCTTCCCAGAAGAGTGGAGGCTGTTGTAGCAGCAATGTTCCAACATCTAGTGGAAATCCTTTCCAGAAGAGTGGAGGCTGTTGTAGCAGCAATGTTCCAACATCTAGTGGAAATCCTTTCCAGAAGAGTGGAGGCTGTTGTAGCAGCAATGTTCCAACATCTAGTGGAAATCCTTTCCAGAAGAGTGGAGGCTGTTGTAGCAGCAATGTTCTAACATCTAGTGGAAAGCCTTCCCAGAAGAGTGGAGGCTGTTGTAGCAGCAATGTTCCAACATCTAGTGGAAAGCCTTCCCAGAAGAGTAGAGACTGTTATAGCAGCAATGTTCTAACATCTAGTGGAAAGCCTTCCCAGAAGAGTAGAGGCTGTTATAGCAGCAATGTTCTAACATCTAGTGGAAAGCCTTCCCAGAAGAGTAGAGGCTGTTATAGCAGCAATGTTCTAACATCTAGTGGAAAGCCTTCCCAGAAGAGTAGAGGCTGTTATAGCAGCAATGTTCTAACATCTAGTGGAAAGCCTTCCCAGAAGAGTGGAGGCTGTTGTAGCAGCAATGTTCTAACATCTAGTGGAAAGCCTTCCCAGAAGAGTAGAGGCTGTTATAGCAGCAATGTTCTAACATCTAGTGGAAAGCCTTCCCAGAAGAGTAGAGGCTGTTATAGCAGCAATGTTCTAACATCTAGTGGAAAGCCTTCCCAGAAGAGTGGAGGCTGTTGTAGCAGCAATGTTCTAACATCTAGTGGAAAGCCTTCCCAGAAGAGTGGAGGCTGTTATGGCAGCGATGTGAATGAGATGTTCGACTTTCAGGTGTTCATATTTTTGTTCACGTGTACCTTCATGCACCTCTTGGGGCTGGATGTAAAACCAAATATATATTACCAGAAAATATGAAGTCACAGGACTCCTAATCAACACCAGCCAGGAAGGAGCACTACAACTGAATACTGTAGAATAGTGTAGCTTGTTGTAGCAGCATCCCCATCACCTCTGTGCAGGGCCATAAACACGGGCTGTACAGTGCACTACCATTGTCAGTGTGTCAATCAACCGGCGGTGCGTGTCTTGAGCTGCCTCCCTGGCAGGAGCTGTGCTTCAGTGAACCCTGACCGAAGGAACGGCCTCCTGTCACACAGCCAAATGGGGCAATTTAACCAGACCCTGTATATAGGTGTCATAGTCATCAGTGTCAATGAGGACAGAGCAGAGCAGGGCACGTCGGGACAGGGCAGAGCAGGGCACGTCGGGACGGAGCAGAGCAGGGCACGTCGGGACGGAGCAGAGCAGGGCACGTCGGGACGGAGCAGAGCAGGGCACGTCGGGACGGAGCAGAGCAGGGCACGTCGGGACGGAGCAGAGCAGGGCACGTCGGGACGGAGCAGAGCAGGGCACGTCGGGACGGAGCAGAGCAGGGCACGTCGGGACGGAGCAGAGCAGGGCACGTCGGGACGGAGCAGAGCAGGGCAGGTCGGGACGGAGCAGAGCAGGGCAGGTCGGGACGGAGCAGAGCAGGGCAGGTCGGGACGGAGCAGAGCAGGGCAGGTCGGGACGGAGCAGAGCAGGGCAGGGCGCGTCGGGACCGAGCAGAGCAGAGCAGGGCAGGGCACGTCGGGACGGGACAGGGCAGGGCACGTCGGGACGGGACAGGGCAGGGCACGTCGGGACAGGGCAGGGCACGTCGGGGCAGGGCACGTGACGTCGGGACAGGGCAGGGCACGTGACGTCGGGACAGGGCAGGGCACGTCGGCACCGGGCAGGGCACGTCGGCACCGGGCAGGGCACGTCGGCACCGGGCAGGGCACGTCGGCACCGGGCAGGGCAGGGCACGTCGGGACCGAGCAGAGCAGAGCAGGGCAGGGCACGTCGGGACGGGACAGGGCAGGGCACGTCGGGACAGGGCAGGGCACGCTCGGGACAGGGCAGGGCACGTCGGGGCAGGGCAGGGCACGTCGGGGCAGGGCAGGGCACGTCGGGGCAGGGCAGGGCACGTCGGGGCAGGGCAGGGCACGTCGGGGCAGGGCAGGGCACGTCGGGACAGGGCAGGGCACGTCGGGACAGGGCAGGACACGTCGGCACCGGGCAGGACACGTCGGGACCGGGCAGGGCAGGGCAGGGCACGTCGGGACCGGGCAGGGCAGGGCAGGGCAGGGCACGTCGGGACCGAGCAGAGCAGAGCAGGGCAGGGCACGTCGGGACGGGACAGGGCAGGGCACGTCGGGACAGGGCAGGGCACGTCGGCACCGGGCAGGGCACGTCGGCACCGGGCAGGGCAGGGCACGTCGGGACCGAGCAGAGCAGAGCAGGGCAGGGCACGTCGGGACGGGACAGGGCAGGGCACGTCGGGACAGGGCAGGGCACGTCGGGACAGGGCAGGGCACGTCGGGGCAGGGCAGGGCACGTCGGGGCAGGGCAGGGCACGTCGGGGCAGGGCAGGGCACGTCGGGGCAGGGCAGGGCACGTCGGGGCAGGGCAGGGCACGTCGGGGCAGGGCAGGGCACGTCGGGGCAGGGCAGGGCACGTCGGCACCGGGCAGGGCACGTCGGCACCGGGCAGGGCACGTCGGGACCGGGCAGGGCAGGGCAGGGCACGTCGGGACCGGGCAGGGCAGGGCAGGGCAGGGCAGGGCACGTCGGGACCGGGCAGGGCAGGGCAGTGCAGGGCAGGGCAGGGCACGTCGGGGCAGGGCAGGGCACGTCGGGACAGGGCAGGGCAGGGCACGTCGGGACGGAGCAGGTCAGCCTTAAGGAAGGTGTCCTCTATACTAGTGTAGAGTAGATACAGAGGGACAGAGAAGACACTGGTGTAAAGCAGTCTTCAGGTTGTGTCCTCCTTTCTCTAGTGGAATTGATGGGGAGTTCATACTGCTGTCACACCAGATTCACCACTCCAGTTCATACTGCTGTCGCACCAGATTCACCACTCCTGTGTGTTGCCCACAGAACTAGAATGTTGGGTTATCAGGATACCACTATCGCCATCCTCAGGAAACAAAACATGAAGCAGTCTCTGTTTCCTGACGAAAACAGTCCTGATGTTGAAAGGGGAGACCTAGAAAGTTGTACAACTGAATGGGTCTTCCTCATTTAACCCTCTGAATCAGAGGGGGGGTGGGGGCCTTAATCCACGTCAGCGCTGCCTGGGGAGCAGTTGTTGAGGGTAACTGCCCTGCTCAACGACAGAATGGCAGATTTGTCCACCTTGCCAGCTCGAGGATTCAAACCAGAGACCTTTCTGTTACTGGCCCAAAGCTCTTCACCGCTGGGCTACCTGCCTCCCCCTAACCCTACCTGCTGCCTCCCCCTAACCCTACCTGCCGCCTCCCCCTGACCCTACCTGTCGCCTCCCTGACCCTACCTGCCGCCTCCCCTGACCCTACCTGCCGCCTCCCCCTGACCCTACCTGCCGCCTCCCCTGACCCTACCTGCCGCCTCCCCTGACCCTACCTGCCGCCTCCCCTGACCCTAGCTGCCGCCTCCCCTGACCCTACCTGCCGCCTCCCCCTGACCCTACCTGCCGCCTCCCCTGACCCTACCTGCCGCCTCCCCCTGACCCTACCTGCCGCCTCCCCCTGACCCTACCTGCCACCTCCCCCTGACCCTACCTGCCTCCCCCTAACCCTACCTGCCTCCCCCTGACCCTACCTGCTTCCCCCTGACCCTACCTGCCGCCTCCCCTGACCCTACCTGCCGCCTCCCCTGACCCTACCTGCCGCCTCCCCCTGACCCTACCTGCCGCCTCCCCTGACCCTACCTGCCGCCTCCCCCTAACCCTACCTGCCGCCTCCCCCTAACCCTACCTGCCGCCTCCCCTAACCCTACCTGCCGCCTCCCCTAACCCTACCTGCCGCCTCCCCCTAACCCTACCTGCCGCCTCCCCTAACCCTACCTGCCGCCTCCCCTAACCCTACCTGCCGCCCCCTAACCCTACCTGCTGCCGCCCTAACCCTACCTGCCGCCTCCCCCTAACCCTACCTGCCGCCTCCCCCTAACCCTACCTGCCTCCCCCTGACCCTACCTGCCGCCTCCCCTGACCCTACCTGCCGCCTCCCCCTGACACTACCTGCCGCCTCCTCCCCCTGACCCTACCTGCCTCCCCGTGACGTGCACCCATTATGGCGTCACCCAGAATCACCTTGGTTTTCTGCTTGGTGTTCTTTTTGCCGTGGAAGATAAGGCATTGTTTTGTCACGGTGCTGGTACTCATTACAACCCTACTGGAATGAGATGCTATTTATTTGATGTCGTGGCCTATGTATTGCTTTGTTCTTCTATCTCTTGACAATAGAGATGTCCACACTACTGCCTTTCCTGTCTTAACTACTCTCTCTAAAACCCCTCTGTCCACACTACTGCCTTCCCTGTCTTAACTACTCTCTCTAAAACCCCTCTGTCCACACTACTGCCTTCCCTGTCTTAACTACTCTCTCTAAAACCCCTCTGTCCACACTACTGCCTTCCCTGTCTTAACTACTCTCTCTAAAACCCCCCTGACCACACTACTGCCTTCCCTGTCTTAACTACTCTCTCTAAAACCCCTCTGACCACACTACTGCCTTCCCTGTCTTAACTACTCTCTCTAAAACCCCTCTGTCCACACTACTGCCTTCCCTGTCTTAACTACTCTCTCTAAAACCCCTCTGTCCACACTACTGCCTTCCCTGTCTTAACTACTCTCTCTAAAACCCCTCTGTCCACACTACTGCCTTCCCTGTCTTAACTACTCTCTCTAAAACCCCTCTGTCCACACTACTGCCTTCCCTGTCTTAACTACTCTCTCTAAAACCCCTCTGTCCACACTACTGCCTTCCCTGTCTTAACTACTCTCTCTAAAACCCCTCTGTCCACACTACTGCCTTCCCTGTCTTAACTACTCTCTCTAAAACCCCTCTGACCACACTACTGCCTTCCCTGTCTTAACTACTCTCTCTAAAACCCCTCTGACCTCACTACTGCCTTCCCTGTCTTAACTACTCTCTCTAAAACCCCTCTGTCCACACTACTGCCTTCCCTGTCTTAACTACTCTCTCTAAAACCCCTCTGACCACACTACTGCCTTCCCTGTCTTAACTACTCTCTCTAAAACCCCTCTGTCCACACTACTGCCTTCCCTGTCTTAACTACTCTCTCTAAAACCCCTCTGGAAGTCTCTGAGGCCTTGATGAACACTCCCATGGTGGTTTATCTGTTGCCAGAAGGCAGCTTGCCCAGAGGACTCCTTGTTAGTCTGGCCAGCCTTGTTACAGAGGAGGGATATCTGACCACGTCGTCTGGAGACTGAATAACTCATTTGTTATTAATGAATGTGTTTCACGTGATGTGTTGCGCTATCCTCCAGTTCAGGGGTCGTTAACTTCCCATATGAAGGGCCTGGGACTTGATCTAGCCTGTTTTCATTTGCAGAGCAGTTCAGGCAGGTCAGACATATCATGTGTCCCAAATGACTCCCTATAAAGTGCGCTAGTTTCTTTACCGCAGTCATATGGTCTTGGTCTAAACTAGTTGGCTAGGGAATAGGGGGATGTTCCCAGGAAGACAGGCAGAGGTTAGGTGACTGCTCAGTGCTCTGTCCTCCCCAGTTACATCGCCCTGATCTAGTCTCTGTTCATTCTCTCTGGGATGGGACTACTTCTGATCCCCCCCCCCCCCTGTGTTACAGCTGTTACTTACACCTCTCCTCTGCTCTGCTGGGCCCCTGCGGTCCCCTGACCCAGACCCAGATTCTAAAATCTGTCCACAAACAACCATAACAACAACACAGCCATGAATGTGGCACCTCTGAGCTCTGTCAGTTACAGCACCAAATATGGACTGTCCTTGACTATAACAATGCTAGTTATGTTTGGGTACCATGCTACTTGTTGTTGAGCTTGTGTATAGTATGTTCATTTCCATATTGGGTACCAGGCTACTTGTTGTTGAGCTTGTGTACAGTATGTTCATTTCCATATTGGGTACCAGGCTACTTGTTGTTGAGCTTGTGTACAGTAGGTTCATTTCCATATTGGGTGCCAGGGTCCTTGTTGAGCCTGTGTACAGTAGGTTCATTTCCATATTGGGTACCAGGCTACTTGTTATTGAGCTTGTGTACAGTATGTTCATTTCCATATTGGGTACCAGGCTACTTGTTGTTGAACTTGTGTACAGTAGGTTCATTTCCATATTGGGTACCAGGGTCCTTGTTGAGCCTGTGTACAGTAGGTTCATTTCCATATTGGGTGCCAGGGTCCTTGTTGAGCCTGTGTACAGTAGGTTCATTTCCATATTGGGTACCAGGCTACTTGTTGTTGAGCTTGTGTACAGTAGGTTCATTTCCATATTGGGTACCAGGGTCCTTGTTGAGCTTGTGTACAGTAGGTTCATTTCCATATTGGGTGCCAGGGTCCTTGTTGAGCCTGTGTACAGTAGGTTCATTTCCATATTGGGTACCAGGGTCCTTGTTGAGCTTGTGTACAGTAGGTTCATTTCCATATTGGGTACCAGGGTCCTTGTTGTTGAGCCTGTGTACAGTAGGTTCATTTCCATATTGGGTACCAGGGTCCTTGTTGAGCTTGTGTACAGTAGGTTCATTTCCATATTGGGTGCCAGGGTCCTTGTTGAGCCTGTGTACAGTAGGTTCATTTCCATATTGGGTACCAGGGTCCTTGTTGAGCTTGTGTACAGTAGGTTCATTTCCATATTGGGTACCAGGGTCCTTGTTGTTGAGCCTGTGTACAGTAGGTTCATTTCCATATTGGGTACCAGGGTCCTTGTTGAGCCTGTGTACAGTAGGTTCATTTCCATATGTTGAGCTGGAGGCTGTCCTTACATTCCAGTTGGCTGCACTGTTGAAGTGACCACGCTCTCTTCTACTCTCCCCTTCTCCTCTCTATCTCACTCTCATCTCCCTCTGCCTCTCTCGGTCCCCCATCTGCCTCTCTCGGTCCCCCGTCTGCCTCTCTCGGTCCCCCGTCTGCCTCTCTCGGTCCCCTCGGTCCCCGTCTGCCTCTCTGCCTCTCTCGGTCCCCCGTCTGCCTCTCTCGGTCCCCCGTCTGCCTCTCTCGGTCCCCCCGTCTGCCTCTCTCGGTCCCCCCGTCTGCCTCTCTCGGTCCCCCGTCTGCCTCTCTCGGTCCCCCGTCTGCCTCCTCTCTCGGTCCCCCGTCTGCCTCTCTCGGTCTCCCGTCTGCCTCTCTCGGTCTCCCGTCTGCCTCTCTCGGTCTCCCGTCTGCCTCTCTCGGTCTCCCGTCTGCCTCTCTCGGTCTCCCGTCTGCCTCTCTCGGTCTCCCGTCTGCCTCTCTCGGTCTGTCTCTGTTTGTTTGTTTAATCGGTAGTTCCCCAGAGAAGGACAGAGTGGGTCAGATTTCCTCTCCTATAACCAGTGTGTCTGTCTTCATCCTAACAACCCTTATGTTATGACCATGTCATTCTGTAGGCTGAATGTGTTCAGTCTCTTTGGTCCTTTTTGTTTTTAACACTCTACTGTTGTTCTGCAACCAGCTTGAATGGAAATGTTGACAGACTGGTCTGTCATAGGTAGGGCCAGTCTATCTATAGGGATACGTGTTGTTGGACACACCTAATAGAGCCTGGACTTCCAGTATTGCACATTCACACTGCTGGAGGTCTGTCATGTTTGGGGAAACGAGTAGTCTGACTGAAGAGCACACCTGGTATGAGTTCTGCCCGTGGCAGTGCTGTCTTTGTGGATCCAGTGGAGCAGGGTGCTGCCTGGTTACAGTAGTATGTACCATGGGTAGCAGTAGTATGTACCATGGGTAGCAGTAGTATGTACCATGGGTAGCAGTAGTATGTACCATGGGTAGCAGTAGTATGTACCATGGGTAGCAGTAGTATGTACCATGGGTAGCAGTAGTATGTACCATGGGTAGCAGTAGTATGTACCATGGGTAGCAGTAGTATGTACCATGGGTAGCAGTAGTATGTACCATGGGTAGCAGTAGTATGTACCATGGGTAGCAGTAGTATGTACCATGGGTAGCAGTAGTATGTACCATGGGTAGCAGTAGTATGTACCATGGGTAGCAGTAGTATGTACCATGGGTAGCAGTAGTATGTACCATGGGTAGCAGCAGTATGTACCATGGGTAGCAGCAGTATGTACCATGGGTAGCAGCAGTATGTACCCTGGGTGCAGCAGTATGTACCCTGGGTAGCAGCAGTATGTACCCTGGGTAGCAGCACAGATGGCCTGTACTTCATGCTACTGTGGGCACATATGCCACCTCATCTCCCCCCGTCTCGGCGAGGAGCGGCCTCATCCCCCCCCGTCTCGGCGAGGAGCGGCCTCATCCCCCCCGTCTCGGCGAGGAGCGGCCTCATCTCCCCCCCCGCCTCGGCGAGGAGAGGCCTCATCTCCCCCCGGCGAGGAGCGGCCTCATCTCCCCCCGTCTCGGCGAGGAGCGGCCTCATCTCCCCCCGTCTCGGCGAGGGGCGGCCTCATCGTCTCGGCGATTTGTATTTATTTCTGTCCAGATCAAAATGTACCAAGGAAATGATGTCATTAACATGATGTAACTAGGCTGGCTACTGCGTTGTTTTCTCTTTTATTTGCGTGACTAATCCTTCTGTTGTGATCTCGTATCCATCTGAGGCATAACAGAGGAACAGGTTGGGCTAAGCCCATTTAGTCAGGAAAAACACAGGAGAAATGGGTCACATTAGTATTCAATGCAGTACAGATACTGATTGGCTAGCTTCTCACAGAACCTCTTTAATCTGCTTCCTTAGCTGATACGCCGACTGTGTCCCAAAATGCACCCTATTCCGTACGTCGTGCACTACTTTTCAACCAGAGCCCACAAGCCCTGGTCTAAAGTAGTGCATTGTACAGGGTGCAGGTTGCCATTTGGGATTGCTAAGTAGACTTACTGTGCCTGGGTTTGGACAGGATGCTACTCGGTCGATCTTGTCAAGAAGTAACGGTGCCCGTCCAAGGCCTTGCAGAATTTGGGACGTGATAAACTATGTTGCCGGAAGCAGAGAGTAGCTCTTATCAGGTCAGCAAGTTAATGAGTGACACTGACATGGCAGTCCTCTCTTAAGGTCAAGGTCAGATATCTCTTAGTCCATGTATCCTCCACCACGTTGACGGTCTATTACAAACTAACTCTGTGTTATTCATTTACTAAGAGATGGACCACCGTCTTAACGAGTCACTCAGATAGTGAGCTTAAATAATCTAACCTTCAGGGCATTCATTGTTAATCACAAAAACATGACATTTTAGGTTTTGTACAACAGCTGGTCTCTAGGTCACCTCTACTTCTAGACTACAGTCAGGTGGTCTATACCACCTCCTCTACTAGACTACAGTCAGGTGGTCTATACCTCCTCTACTAGACTACAGTCAGGTGGTCTATACCACCTCTACTACTAGACTACAGTCAGGTGGTCTATACCACCTCTACTACTAGACTACAGTCAGGTGGTCTATACCTCCTCTACTACTAGACTACAGTCAGGTGGTCTATACCTCCTCTACTACTAGACTACAGTCAGGTGGTCTATACCTCCTCTACTACTTCTAGACTACAGTCAGGTGGTGGTCTATACCTCCTCTACTACTTCTAGACTACAGTCAGGTGGTCTATACCTCCTCTACTACTAGACTACAGTCAGGTGGTCTATACCTCCTCTACTAGACTACAGTCAGGTGGTCTATACCTCCTCTACTTCTAGACTACAGTCAGGTGGTCTATACCTCCTCTACTTCTAGACTACAGTCAGGTGGTCTATACCTCCTCTACTACTAGACTACAGTCAGGTGGTCTATACCTCCTCTACTACTAGACTACAGTCAGGTGGTCTATACCTCCTCTACTACTAGACTACAGTCAGGTGGTCTATACCTCCTCTACTACTAGACTACAGTCAGGTGGTCTATACCTCCTCTACTACTAGACTACAGTCAGGTGGTCTATACCTCCTCTACTACTAGACTACAGTCAGGTGGTCTATACCTCCTCTACTACTAGACTACGGTCAGGTGGTGGTCTATACCTCCTCTACTTCTAGACTACAGTCAGGTGGTGGTCTATACCTCCACTACTACTAGACTACAGTCAGGTGGTCTATACCTCCTCTACTACTACTAGACTACAGTCAGGTGGTCTATACCTCCTCTACTACTTCTAGACTACAGTCAGGTGGTGGTCTATACCTCCTCTACTTCTAGACTACAGTCAGGTGGTCTATACCTCCTCTACTACTAGACTACAGTCAGGTGGTCTATACCTCCTCTACTAGACTACAGTCAGGTGGTCTATACCTCCTCTACTTCTAGACTACAGTCAGGTGGTCTATACCTCCTCTACTTCTAGACTACAGTCAGGTGGTCTATACCTCCTCTACTTCTAGACTACAGTCAGGTGGTGGTCTATACCTCCTCTACTTCTAGACTACAGTCAGGTGGTGGTCTATACCTCCTCTACTTCTAGACTACAGTCAGGTGGTGGTCTATACCACCTCTACTACTAGACTACAGTCAGGTGGTCTATACCTCCTCTACTAGACTACAGTAGGTGGTCTATACTCCTCTAGACTACAGTCAGGTGGTCTATACCTCCTCCTCTACTAGACTACAGTCAGGTGGTCTATACCTCCTCCTCTACTAGACTACAGTCAGGTGGTGGTCTATACCTCCTCTACTACTAGACTACAGTCAGGTGGTGGTCTATACCTCCTCTACTACTAGACTACAGTCAGGTGGTGGTCTATACCTCCTCTACTACTAGACTACAGTCAGGTGGTCTATACCTCCTCTACTACTAGACTACAGTCAGGTGGTCTATACCTCCACTACTACTAGACTACAGTCAGGTGGTCTATACCTCCACTACTACTAGACTACAGTCAGGTGGTCTATACCTCCTCTACTACTAGACTACAGTCAGGTGGTCTATACCTCCTCTACTACTAGACTACAGTCAGGTGGTCTATACCTCCTCTACTACTAGACTACAGTCAGGTGGTCTATACCTCCTCTACTTCTAGACTACAGTCAGGTGGTCTATACCTCCTCTACTACTAGACTACAGTCAGGTGGTCTATACCTCCTCTACTACTAGACTACAGTCAGGTGGTCTATACCTCCTCTACTACTAGACTACAGTCAGGTGGTCTATACCTCCTCTACTACTAGACTACAGTCAGGTGGTCTATACCTCCTCTACTACTAGACTACAGTCAGGTGGTCTATACCTCCTCTACTACTAGACTACAGTCAGGTGGTCTATACCTCCTCTACTTCTAGACTACAGTCAGGTGGTCTATACCTCCTCTACTAGACTACAGTCAGGTGGTCTATACCTCCTCTACTAGACTACAGTCAGGTGGTCTATACCTCCTCTACTTCTAGACTACAGTCAGGTGGTCTATACCTCCTCTACTACTAGACTACAGTCAGGTGGTGGTCTATACCTCCTCTACTAGACTACAGTCAGGTGGTGGTCTATACCTCCTCTACTACTAGACTACAGTCAGGTGGTCTATACCTCCTCTACTACTACTAGACTACAGTCAGGTGGTCTATACCTCCTCTACTACTAGACTACAGTCAGGTGGTCTATACCTCCTCTACTACTAGACTACAGTCAGGTGGTCTATACCTCCTCTACTTCTAGACTACAGTCAGGTGGTCTATACCTCCTCTACTTCTAGACTACAGTCAGGTGGTCTATACCTCCTCTACTTCTAGACTACAGTCAGGTGGTCTATACCTCCTCTACTACTAGACTACAGTCAGGTGGTGGTCTATACCTCCTCTACTACTAGACTACAGTCAGGTGGTCTATACCTCCTCTACTACTAGACTACAGTCAGGTGGTCTATACCTCCTCTACTACTACTAGACTACAGTCAGGTGGTCTATACCACCTCTACTTCTAGACTACAGTCAGGTGGTCTATACCTCCTCTACTACTAGACTACAGTCAGGTGGTCTATACCTCCTCTACTACTAGACTACAGTCAGGTGGTCTATACCTCCTCTACTACTACTAGACTACAGTCAGGTGGTCTATACCTCCTCTACTACTAGACTACAGTCAGGTGGTCTATACCTCCTCTACTACTAGACTACAGTCAGGTGGTCTATACCTCCTCTACTACTAGACTACAGTCAGGTGGTCTATACCTCCTCTACTACTAGACTACAGTCAGGTGGTCTATACCTCCTCTACTTCTAGACTACAGTCAGGTGGTCTATACCTCCTCTACTACTAGACTACAGTCAGGTGGTGGTCTATACCTCCTCTACTAGACTACAGTCAGGTGGTGGTCTATACCTCCTCTACTAGACTACAGTCAGGTGGTCTATACCTCCTCTACTAGACTACAGTCAGGTGGTCTATACCTCCTCTACTACTACTAGACTAGTCAGGTGGTCTATACCTCCTCTACTACTACTAGACTACAGTCAGGTGGTCTATACCTCCTCTACTTCTAGACTACAGTCAGGTGGTCTATACCTCCTCTACTACTAGACTACAGTCAGGTGGTCTATACCTCCTCTACTACTAGACTACAGTCAGGTGGTCTATACCTCCTCTACTACTACTAGACTACAGTCAGGTGGTCTATACCTCCTCTACTACTACTAGACTACAGTCAGGTGGTCTATACCTCCTCTACTACTAGACTACAGTCAGGTGGTCTATACCTCCTCTACTTCTAGACTACAGTCAGGTGGTCTATACCTCCTCTACTACTAGACTACAGTCAGGTGGTCTATACCTCCTCTACTTCTAGACTACAGTCAGGTGGTGGTCTATACCTCCTCTACTTCTAGACTACAGTCAGGTGGTGGTCTATACCTCCTCTACTACTAGACTACAGTCAGGTGGTCTATACCTCCTCTACTTCTAGACTACAGTCAGGTGGTCTATACCTCCTCTACTTCTAGACTACAGTCAGGTGGTCTATACCTCCTCTACTACTAGACTACAGTCAGGTGGTGGTCTATACCTCCTCTACTACTAGACTACAGTCAGGTGGTCTATACCTCCTCTACTTCTAGACTACAGTCAGGTGGTCTATACCTCCTCTACTACTAGACTACAGTCAGGTGGTGGTCTATACCTCCTCTACTACTAGACTACAGTTAGGTGGTGGTCTATACCTCCTCTACTACTAGACTACAGTCAGGTGGTCTATACCTCCTCTACTTCTAGACTACAGTCAGGTGGTCTATACCTCCTCTACTACTACTAGACTACAGTCAGGTGGTCTATACCTCCTCTACTACTACTAGACTACAGTCAGGTGGTCTATACCTCCTCTACTTCTAGACTACAGTCAGGTGGTCTATACCTCCTCTACTACTATTCTATTGCATGTTGTTGCTTTCCAGAGCTGCGCATGAAAAACCACCATTTAGACACCCAGCCTGCAGATGTAGGTTAACTGTTGGTTGGCCTCTAACAGAATTAAGAGTTTATAGCTGTACTACTAGTCTGAGTGTTGTAGTCTGACTCTGTTTATTAATCCCTGTATCCCCTCCTCTGTCAAGCTGTGCCATTGATACTCACTAGACTAGAGCCTCAAGTATCCAGATGGGTAGGAGAGGAGAGGAGATCCAAAATGGTGGCCCAGTGGAGAGGTTTTGGCCCTGCCTGGAGTGGAGGTAATGGGACTGTGCCGCTGATGCCCACTAGATTAAAGCCTGCAGCTACCAGCTGGATAGGGGACTGGTGAGAATTAGATCCAAAATGGCGTCCCGGTGGGAAGGCCCTGTCTGGAGTGGAGGTAATGGACTCGAGTGCTGCACCTGGCTCCAGAGCTGTTAGGTGGGCGCTGGGGCACAGCAGTTAAACTGCTGCTGCTGAGTAGTAGGGAGGGAAACTCAGCTATTTGAATGGGTTTGCAGAACATCACAATGCCACTATGCTCTATAACTCTGGCTGCAGCACAGGAGGCTGCTGAGGGGAGGATGGCTCATAATAATGTCTGGAATAGAGTGAATGGAATGGTATCAGACACATGCATTCCATGAGCTCATGAGTGTCATACCTTTCTGTTTATTCTGTTCCAGCCGTTACTATGAGCCGTCCTCCCTAATGAAGGTGCCACCAGCCTTCTGTGAACTGCATACTGGTGTTCTGAAAGGGATCAATAAGAAGCAGGAAGTCATGTTTCGCAGTGATCTAGCCCTGAAAGAGCAGGGTATGATGAGAGAAAGTTTCCCAGTGATCATGTTTCATGTTTCCCAGTGATCTAGCCCTGATCATGTTTCCCAGCCCCTGAAAGAGCAGGGTATGATGAGAGGAAGTCAGGTTTCCATCAGTTTCCCAGATCTAGCCCTGAAAGAGCAGGGTATGATGAGAGGTCTTCATGTTTCCCAGTGATCTAGCCCTGAAAGAGCAGGGTATTTATGTTTCCCAGTGATCTAGCCCTGAAAGAGCAGGGTATGATGAGAGGAAGTCATGTTTCCCAGTGATCTAGCCCTGAAAGAGCAGGGTATGATGAGAGGAAGTCATGTTTCCCAGTGATCTAGCCCTGAAAGAGCAGGGTATGATGAGAGGAAGTCATGTTTCCCAGTGATCTAGCCCTGAAAGAGCAGGGTATGATGAGAGGAAGTCATGTTTCCCAGTGATCTAGCCCTGAAAGAGCAGGGTATGATGAGAGAAGTCTCTCACGAAAGAGCGAGAGAAGTTGGAGTTGAACACAAGCAGCCTCTAAATTCACCTACTGTTCCACCAAGGATTGATGAATGGACACCGTTGGTCAACTGAGATTTCTTTAGTCCAGCAGTCTCCTGTTTGGAGTTTATTTTTCACGTCCTCTGCATCCATTATGTTTTTACACATGTTACGGTGTTGGTAGTTAGTTATAACCAAGTTATTAATGTGGTTATGACAGGCTATAGGTCAGTCCCTATTGGTCACATAAAGAGAGCAAGGTTTGAGGGAATAGAGAATGTATATCCTAAACAAATGAGGGATTTCTGGAATGAAGTGTTTCAGTCAAGGGGAAAAACAAGTAAGAAACTAGAGATGTCTTACGCTGTAGCTTCAGCACCACGGACAGCGGCAATCACACTGTTGGTGTTTCTGTGGTCGCTGCAGGAGGAGAGACGGGCCCGGCCCGGCCCAAATCAGTTTCCATCTGGCTCCCTCTGGAGTCATCTGTGTTCCATAAACAGCCCTCTTAAAGCAGCTCGGTGCCCACTGGTTGGCTGGCTTAAAGCAGCTCGGTGCCCGCTGGTTGGCTGGCTTAAAGCAGCTCAGTGCCCACTGGTTGGCTGGCTTAAAGCAGCTCGGTGCCCACTGGTTGGCTGGCTTAAAGCAGCTCGGTGCCCACTGGTTGGCTGGCTTAAAGCAGCTCGGTGCCCACTGGTTGGCTGGCTTAAAGCAGCTCGGTGCCCACTGGTTGGCTGGCTTAAAGCAGCTCGGTGCCCACTGGTTGGCAGGCTTAAAGCAGCTCGGTGCCCACTGGTTGGCAGGCTTAAAGCAGCTCAGTGCCCACTGGTTGGCAGGCTTAAAGCAGCTCAGTGCCCACTGGTTGGCAGGCTTAAAGCAGCTCGGTGCCCACTGGTTGGCAGGCTTAAAGCAGCTCGGTGCCCACTGGTTGGCAGGCTTAAAGCAGCTCGGTGCCCACTGGTTGGCAGGCTTAAAGCCCACTGTTTGGCAGGCTTAAAGCAGCTCAGTGCCCGCTGGTTGGCAGGCTTAAAGCAGCTCAGTGCCCACTGGTTGGCAGGCTTAAAGCAGCTCAGTGCCCACTGGTTGGCAGGCTTAAAGCAGCTCAGTGCCCGCTGGTTGGCTGGCTTAAAGCAGCTAAGTGCCCGCTGGTTGGCTGGCTTAAAGCAGCTCAGTGCCCACTGGTTGGCAGGCTTAAAGCAGCTCGGTGCCCATTGGTTGGCTGGCTTAAAGCAGCTCGGTGTCCGCTGGTTGGCTGGCTTAAAGCAGCTCGGTGTCCGCTGGTTGGCTGGCTTAAAGCAGCTCGGTGTCCGCTGGTTGGCTGGCTTAAAGCAGCTCTGTGCCCACTGGTTGGCTAGCTTTTGTTTGGCCCTTTAAGCTTTCTGAACCAATAAAAATTAACCTTTTGGCTTAAAATTATATATTTTTTTAATGTTCATTGTTGGACCATAAGACTGTAAAAACACCAAGTGATTTTAATTGAGTAAATCTGTTCCCAGGTATTCCCAGGCATGACAGAGACACGTGATCATATACAATTTAATCAAGGTTTGAAACGATTGGTTTAGTCATATCTGATTTGTCATTATGTTCCCGACCGTCCGTTCAAGGAAACATCGTCCCGTTGAAGATCCCGTCAATAAGATGTGTTTTCCATGTATAAAAACACAAGTTTTAACATTTCTACCAGTCGAAAGAACAGACGACTCTGTCTACGTTTTTAATTTTAAATTAAAACAGTGGGGTGACCAGTCTGTTTTAACCTCCCGGTGGGGTGACCTGTCTGTTTTAACCTCCCGGTGGGGTGACCTGTCTGTTAACCTCCCGGTGGGGTGACCTGTCTGTTAACCTCCCGGTGGGGTGACCTGTCTGTTAACCTCCCGGTGGGGTGACCTGTCTGTTAACCTCCCGGTGGGGTGACCTGTCTGTTAACCTCCCGGTGGGGTGACCTGTCTGTTTAACCTCCCGGTGGGGTGACCTGTCTGTTAACCTCCCGGTGGGGTGACCTGTCTGTTTAACCTCCCGGTGGGGTGACCTGTCTGTTTAACCTCCTGGTGGGGTGACCTGTCTGTTTAACCTCCTGGTGGGGTGACCTGTCTGTTTAACCTCCTGGTGGGGTGACCTGTCTGTTAACCTCCCGGTAGGGTGACCTGTCTGTTAACCTCCCGGTAGTGTGACCTGTCTGTTTAACCTCCCGGTAGTGTGACCTGTCTGTTTAACCTCCCGGTGGGGTGACCTGTCCGTTTAACCTCCCGGTAGTGTGACCTGTCCGTGTAACCTCCCGGTAGTGTGACCTGTCCGTTTAACCTCCCGGTAGTGTGACCTGTCCGTTTAACTTCCCGGTAGTGTGACCTGTCCGTTTAACCTCCCGGTAGGTGACCTGTCCAGTCTCAACCTCCCGGTTTGTGATTATGTCCGTTTAACCTCCCGGTAGTGTGACCTGTCCGTTTAACCTCCCGGTAGATGTGACCTGTCCGGTTTAACCTCCTCCCGGTAGTGTGACCTGTCTGTCCCGGTGGGGTGACCTGTCTGTCTAACCTCCCGGTAGTGTGACCTGTCCGTTTAACCTCCCGGTGGGGTGACCTGTCCGTTTAACCTCCCGGTAGTGTGACCTGTCCGTTTAACCTCCCGGTAGTGTGACCTGTCTGTTTAACCTCCCGGTAGTGTGACCTGTCTGTTTAACCTCCCGGTAGTGTGACCTGTCTGTTTAACCTCCCGGTAGTGTGACCTGTCCGTTTAACCTCCCGGTAGTGTGACCTGTCCGTCTAACCTCCCGGTAGTGTGACCTGTCCGTCTAACCTCCCGGCAGGGTGACCTGTCTGTTAACCTCCCGGCAGGGTGACCTGTCTGTCTAACCTCCCGGTGGGGTGACCTGTCTGTCTAACCTCCCGGCAGGGTGACCTGTCTGTCTAACCTCCCGGCAGGGTGACCTGTCTGTCTAACCTCCCGGCAGGGTGACCTGTCTGTCTAACCTCCCGGTGGGGTGACCTGTCTGTCTAACCTCCCGGTAGGGTGACCTGTCTGTCTAACCTCCCGGCAGGGTGACCTGTCTGTTTAACCTCCCGGTAGTGTGACCTGTCCGTCTAACCTCCCGGTAGTGTGACCTGTCCGTCTAACCTCCCGGCAGGGTGACCTGTCTGTCTAACCTCCCGGCAGGGTGACCTGTCTGTCTAACCTCCCGGCAGGGTGACCTGTCTGTCTAACCTCCCGGCAGGGTGACCTGTCTGTCTAACCTCCCGGCAGGGTGACCTGTCTGTCTAACCTCCCGGCAGGGTGACCTGTCTGTCTAACCTCCCGGCAGGGTGACCTGTCTGTCTAACCTCCCGGTAGGGTGACCTGTCTGTCTAACCTCCCGGTAGGGTGACCTGTCTGTCTAACCTCCCGGTAGTGTGACCTGTCTGTCTAACCTCCCGGTGGGGCGACCTGTCTGTTTAACCTCCCGGTCTGTCTGATTCCAGTGGGAGGATAAGACGTTCCTTTTGTCCTCCCAGAATGGCCTGCTCTAGTATTCTACTCTTGACAGAGGGCCAGACTGGACTGTAGTGTATTGGCTGTGAGTGGGGCACTTCTGATTCCTGACACTTAATCAGTAAGTGCTTTTGGCGTCCATCTTGATTTATCTCCAGCTAAATGGTGGGACATCAGTCTTTCTGTCAGGACTAGAGGTGAGGTGTTTGGTATTATTCTGTTCTCTCCTCCACGGCCTCTCTTTTCCTCCTCCGCGGCCTCTCCTCCTCCGCGGCCTCTCCTCCTCCGCGGCCTCTCCTCCTCCGCGGCCTCTCCTCCTCCGCGGCCTCTCCTCCTCCGCGGCCTCTCCCCCTCCGCGGCCTCTCCTCCCCTCCGCGGCCTCTCCTCCCCTCCGCGGCCTCTCTCCTCTCCTCCGCGGCCTCTCTCCTCTCCTCCGCGGCCTCTCTCCTCTCCTCTCCCGCGGCCTCTCTCCTCTCCTCCGCGGCCTCTCTCCTCTCCTCCGCGGCCTCTCTCCTCTCCTCCGCGGCCTCTCTCCTCTCCTCCGCGGCCTCCGCGGCCTCTCTCTCTTCTCCTCCGCGGCCCTTCTGGCCTGGCTGGGACACATCTGTCTGGAACTCCAATGTGTTTAGGAACATCTGTCCAGAGGTCAGTTTAATGTCGTCTGCTCAACCATACAATACAATTCTAGCAAAATATACTACCGCTGGATTTCTGTTGTGGTTAATTGGCCCCTGTCATTTAAACAAAGATGTGTTTTAAAAGTAGACTAAAGCCAGTCTACACTGCATGATTTATCAGGCCCAGACAAGTCTTTGAGATGGGAGACAAAACCCCCATGTTGTTGCCTACTCTGGCTGTGCGGGCATCATTAGGCTTGGACGACATACCGTTTTATACCGAGGTATTTTGAAATACCCACGGTATGATTTTCAATACCGATTTTAAAATAAATATTTATTTTGCGGAGTTAGTTGGGGTCACTGCGGGGTCACGTGCTGCTCCACTGCTTATAACCAACAATGAGGTTAAGTAGAACTCTGAGATATCTGATGTTCTGAATACCTTCTATCCAGCTCAGGGCTCCAGCTATGCATTTGGTTTGCTAACTTGCTAGCTAAGTGTCTAGATGTCAAGATCAAACTACTTGGTTACAGCAGAGAACGCATATGTTCCCCTGTCAGGTAGAGGAAGTCAGTGATTCTCCTCAGGTGGAGTCTCTGCTGCTGACGGTGCTGTGTGTAGTACACGGTCCACTGATAGGACCACCACTCCTGCCAGGAACAGTTTCTGAGGCGTGTCTGGCTCTGGAGCTCCAGCAAGGAGCCAGTCAGCCGTGGAGGAGGGAGGCGGGCACTGTGGCGGGCAGGGAGGGAGGGAGGGGAGGCAGGTGTCAAGGCGGGCAGGGAGGGGAGGCGGGTGCCGAGGCGGGCATAGAGGGAAGGAGGGGGGAGGCAGGGAGGGGAGGCGGGTGCCAAGGCGGGTGCCGAGGCGGGCAGGGAGGGAAGGAGGGAGGCGGGCAGGGAGTCCCAGCTGCTCTGAGGAAGAGGCCCACTTCACACACTGACTCCCAGGTGCCCATCTCTCTCACAGGGACCAGGCTCTTATGTATAAAACTGCAGATGATGGTTTTGAACGAGGCTGAAGAAGAACAGATGTATGAAGAATAGGTGACACTGTTATTACAGTATTATGGACTGAGCCGATGAGTTTTGTAAGTCGCTCTGGATAAGAGCGTCTGCTAAATGACTTAAATGTAAATGTAAATGTTACAGATGCTGTCAGACCATGTTAGGTGTATTTCATAACCTATAGAGTTTTCTAAACATGACTCCTACTTTCTGAACTGATACACATCAATCCGCCTATATAAGACCTTGTGTTGGTTCCATAACTGCCTGCTCCGTGTAGGAAGCAGCTGAAGACTGAGACATCAGCCACCCCCACATCCATCTGCCTGACTCTGGCCCCATTGTTGACATTGAAGACTGAGACATCAGCCACCCCCACATCCATCTGCCTGACTCTGGCCCCATTGTGGACATTGAAGACTGAGACATCAGCCACCCCCACATCCATCTGCCTGACTCTGGCCCCATTGTGGACATTGAAGACTGAGACATCAGCCACCCCCATATCCATCTGCCTGACTCTGGCCCCATTGTGGACATTGAAGACTGAGACATCAGCCACCCCCACATCCATCTGCCTGACTCTGGCCCCATTGTGGACATTGAAGACTGAGACATCAGCCACCCCCACATCCATCTGCCTGACTCTGGCCCCATTGTGGACATTGAAGACTGAGACATCAGCCACCCCCACATCCATCTGCCTGACTCTGGCCCCATTGTGGACATTGAAGACTGAGACATCAGCCACCCCCACATCCATCTGCCTGACTCTGGCCCCATTGTGGACATTGAAGACTGAGACATCAGCCACCCCCACATCCATCTGCCTGACTCTGGCCCCATTGTGGACATTGAAGACTGAGACATCAGCCACCCCCACATCCATCTGCCTGACTCTGGCCCCATTGTGGACATTGAAGACTGAGACATCAGCCACCCCCACATCCATCTGCCTGACTCTGGCCCCATTGTGGACATTGAAGACTGAGACATCAGCCACCCCCACATCCATCTGCCTGACTCTGGCCCCATTGTGGACATTGAAGACTGAGACATCAGCCACCCCCACATCCATCTGCCTGACTCTGGCCCCATTGTGGACATTGAAGACTGAGACATCAGCCACCCCCACATCCATCTGCCTGACTCTGGCCCCATTGTGGACATTGAAGACTGAGACATCAGCCACCCCCACATCCATCTGCCTGACTCTGGCCCCATTGTGGACATTGCTCTCAATGCCCTCTGAATCTACCAACTTCAGTCTGATGTTTCCCTGAACAGCCAGAACCAAACGGTTTAGAAAATCAATGTAAAGCCGTGAACTCTTCTCGTGGACAGACAGATTACATCCTTTCACGTCTTTACAAAAAGCCTATTCTCTCTCACTTCATCAGTGCTGCCTTCAGCGGTACCAGTAGGGTTATCAAATGGTACTAGTCTATGTAATAGTGTGAGGTGTTCCCAGGCTTATATTTGGCTGTTGTGTGAAACCGACACCAGGCAGGAAGGAAGGCAGAGAGGTTTCCTGCTGGGTTTGTTGTTGACCTGGATGACCTGCTGATCAGAACTGTTGGTTGGTAGCAGGCAGCAGCACCATAGAATTGTAAATCACAAGAACGGACATTCAACTCTATAGGTGGGTGATGGCGGATTGACTTGCAATCCCCCCCTTATCAATCTACACACACAACCCCATAATGACAAAGCAAAAACAAATGTTTGCCCATTTATTTAAAAATAAAATAAAAAGACAGAAATGTACCATATTTTTCAGACTCAGTAATTTGTTGAAGCAGCGACTACAGCCTCCAGTCTTCTTGGGTATGTCGCTTCAAGCTTGGCACACCTGTATTTGGGGCGTTTCTCCCATTCTTCTCTGCAGATCCTCTCAAGCTCTGTCAGGTTGGATGGGGAGCATCGCTGCACAGCTATTTTCAGGTCTCTCCAGATATGTTAGATCAGGTTCAAGTCCAGGTTCTGGCTGGGACACTCAAGGACATTCAGAGACTTGTCCTGAAGCCACTCCTGCATTGTCTTGGCTGTGGGCTTAGCGTTGTTGTCCTGTTGGAAGGTGAAGCTTCGCCCCAGTCTGAGGTCCTGAGTGCTTTGGAGAAGGTTTTCATTAAGGATCGCTCTCTACTTTGTTCCGTTGATCTTGACTAGTCTCCCAGTCCCTGCTGCTGAACAGCCCAACAGCATGATGCTGCCACTACCATGTTTCACCGTAGGGATGCTGCCAGGTTTCCTCCAGACTTGACACTTGGCATTCAGGCCAAAGTGTTCAATCTTGGTTTCATCAGACCAGTGAATCTTGTTTCTCATGGTCTAAGAGTATTTAGTTGCCTTTTGGTAAAGTCCTAGTGGCCTGTCAAGTCACCACCATCCATTACCCCCCTACTCCTTAATGTCCTGATGACTGGTCTTCATCTAGTCACCACCATCCTTTACCCCCCTACTCCTTAATGTCCTGATGACTGGTCTTCATCTAGTCACCATCCTTTACCCCCCTACTCCTTAATGTCCTGATGACTGGTCACCTATCCCATCCTTACCCCCTACTCCTTAATGTCCTGATGACTGGTCTACATCTAGTCACCATCCTTTACCCCCTACTCCTTAATGTCCTGATGACTGGTCTACATCTAGTCACCATCCTTTACTCCCTACTCCTTAATGTCCTGATGACTGGTCTTATCTAGTCACCACCATCCTTTATGTACCTTAATGTCCTGATGACTGGTCTTCATCTAGTCACCATCCTTTACTCCCCTACTCCTTAATGTCCTGATGACTGGTCTTCATCTAGTCACCATCCTTTACCCCCCTACTCCTTAATGTCCTGATGACTGGTCACCATCCTTTACCCCCCTACTCCTTAATGTCCTGATGACTGGTCTACATCTAGTCACCATCCTTTACTCCCCTACTCCTTAATGTCCTGACTGACTGGTCACCATCCTTTACCCCCTACTCCTTAATGACTGATGACTGGTCACATCTAGTCACCATCCATTACCCCTACTCCTTAATGTCCTGATGACTGGTCTTCATCTAGTCACCACCATCCTTTACTCCCTACTCCTTAATGTCCTGATGACTGGTCTACATCTAGTCACCATCCACCCCCCACTCCTTAATGTCCTGATGACTGGTCTACATCTAGCCCACCATCCTTACCCCCTATTGAATGTCCTGATGACTGGTCTTCATCTAGTCACCATCCTTTACTCCCTACTCCTTAATGTCCTGAAGACTGGTCTACATCTAGTCACATCCTTTACCCCCATCCAATGTCCTGATGACTGACATCTAGTCACCATCCTTTACTCCCCTACAATGTCCTGATGACTGGTCTACATCTAGTCACCATCCTTTACCCCCTACTCCTTAATGTCCTGATGACTGGTCTTCATCTAGTCACCACCATCCTTTACTCCCCTACTCCTTAATGTCCTGATGACTGGTCATCATCCTTTACCCCCCTACTCATTAATGTCCTGATGACTGGTCTTCATCTAGTCACCACCATCCTTTACCCCCTACTCCATCTGTCCTGATGACTGGTCTTCATCTAGTCACCATCCTTTACCCCCTACTCCTTAATGTCCTGATGACTGGTCATCATCCTTTACCCCCACATCCATCTGTCCTGATCTGGGACATCTAGTCACCATCCTTACTCCCTACTCCTTAATGTCCTGATGACTGGTCACATCTAGTCACCATCCATCTGCCTACTCCTTAATGTCCTGATGACTGGTCTACATCTAGTCACCATCCTTTACTCCCCTACTCCTTAATGTCCTGATGACTGGTCTTCATCTAGTCACCATCCTTTACCCCACTACTCCTTAATGTCCTGATGACTGGTCACCATCCTTTACCCCCCTACTCCTTAATGTCCTGATGACTGGTCTACATCTAGTCACCATCCTTTACTCCCCTACTCCTTAATGTCCTGATGACTGGTCTACATCTAGTCACCATCCTTTACCCCCCTACTCCTTAATGTCCTGATGACTGGTCTTCATCTGTCACCACCATCCTTTACCCCCCTACTCAATGTCCTGATGACTGGTCTTCATCTAGTCACCATCCTTTACTCCCCTACTCCAGAATGTCCTGAACTGGTCTTCATCTAGTCACCATCCTTTAAGCCGTGAACTCTTCCTGGACTGGTCACCATCCTTTACATCCTTAATGTCCTGATGACTGGTCTACATCTAGTCACCATCCTTTACTCCCTACTCCTTAATGTCCTGATGACTGGTCTTCATCTAGTCACCACCATCCTTACTCCCCTAAATGTCCTGATGACTGGTCTACATCTAGTCACCATCCTTTACCCCCTACTCTTAATTAGTCCTGATGACTGGTCTACATCTAGTCACCACCATCCTTTACCCCTAGGAATGTCCTAATGACTGGTCTTCATCTAGTCACCATCCTTTACTCCCCTACTCCTTAATGTCCTGATGACTGGTCTACATCTAGTCACTCCTGGGTACTTGTCCTTAATGTCCTGATGACTGGTCTGATCTAGTCACCATCCTTTACTCCCACTCAGGAGTCCATGATGACTGGTCTAATCTAGTCACCATCCTTTACCCCCAACTCTAATGTCCTGATGACTGGCTTGATCTAGTCACCACCATCCTTTACTCCCCTACACCTTAATGTCCTGATGACTGGTCAATCTAAATCCTTTGCCCATTTATGTCCTGATGACTAAAATTCATCAAGTCAAATGTTTACCATATTTTGTCAGACTGGTCTTCATCTAGTCACCACCATCCTTTACTCCCCTACTGGCCACCTGTATTTGGGGTGTTTCTTAATGACATGGTATGTCCTGATGACTGGTCATCATCCTTATCCTACTCAATGTCCTGATGGGACTGGTCTTCATCTAGTCACCACCAGCCTTTACTCCCTACTCCTTAATGTCCTGATGATGGTCATCTAGTCACCATCCTTTACCCCCTACTCAATGTCCTGATGACTGGGACCATCAACTCAATGGACATGGAGACTAGTCACCATCCTTTACCCCTGGCCTCCTGATGACTGGTCTAATCTAGTCACTCCTTGACTCCCCTACTCCTTAATGTCCTGAGGACTGGTCTTCATCTAGTCACACCATCCTTTACCCCCTACTCCTTTGTCCTGATGACTGGTCTTCATCTAGTCACCATCCTTTAACTCCCAACAGCCTGATGACTGGTCTTCATCTAGTCACCATCCTTTACCCCCTACTCCTTAATGTCCTGATGACTGGTCACCATCCTTTGACCCACCATGTATGATCAACTCCTTCATGCCTGATGACTGGTCACATCTAGGTCACCATCCTTTACTCCCCTACCCTTGTTGTCCTGATGACTGGTCTACATCTAGTCACCATCCTTACCCCCTACTGCCTTTTGGTAATGTCCTGATGACTGGCAAAGTCAACATCCTTTACCCCCTACTCCTTAATGTCCTGATGACTGGTCTTCATCTAGTCACCATCCTTTACCCCCCTACTCCTTAATGTCCTGATGACTGGTCTTCATCTAGTCACCATCCTTTACCCCCTACTCCTTAGTCATAACTGGTCATCCTTTACCCCCTACTCCTTAATGTCCTGATGACTGGTCTTCATCTAGTCACCATCCTTTACCCTCCTACTCCTTAATGTCCTGATGACTGGTCTTCATCTAGTCACCATCCTTTACCCCCCTACTCCTTAATGTCCTGATGACTGGTCTACATCTAGTCACCATCCTTTACCCCCTACTCCTTAATGTCCTGATGATTGGTCTACATCTAGTCACCATCCTTTACTGGACTCCTTAATGTCCTGATGACTGGTCTACATCTAGTCACCACCATTTTATGTACTCCTTAATGTCCTGATGACTGGTCTTCATCTAGTCACCATCCTTTACTCCCCTACTCCTTAATGTCCTGATGACTGGTCATACATCTAGTCACCACCATCCTTTGCTCCTTAATGTCCTGATGACTGGTCTACATCTAGTCACCATCCTTTACCCCCTACTCCTTAATGTCCTGATGACTGGTCTACATCTAGTCACCACCAACGGTCTTTGGCCTAAACTGTAAAATGAGTCCGTGTCTAGTTTGTGCTGCAAGGCTAAATGGAGAATTTTTTTTTGCTTCAAAAAGGGAAATTTAGAAAACATATTTTCAAAATATACAATATGAAGGCATCTGGGAGTTCAAAGATACTGCATCTGGGAGTTCAAAGATACTGCATCTGGGAGTTCAAAGATACTGCATCTGGGAGTTCAAAGATACTGCATCTGGGAGTTCAAAGATACTGCATCTGGGAGTTCAAAGATACTGCATCTGGGAGTTCAAAGATACTGCATCTGGGAGTTCAAAGATACTGCATCTGGGAGTTCAAAGATACTGCATCTGGGAGTTCAAAGATACTGCATCTGGGAGTTCAAAGATACTGCATCTGGGAGTTCAAAGATACTGCATCTGGGCGTTCAAAGATACTGCATCTGGGCGTTCAAAGATACTGCATCTGGGCGTTCAAAGATACTGCATCTGGGCGTTCAAAGATACTGCATCTGGGCGTTCAAAGATACTGCATCTGGGCGTTCAAAGATACTGCATCTGGGCGTTCAAAGATACTGCATCTGGGCGTTCAAAGATACTGCATCTGGGCGTTCAAAGATACTGCATCTGGGCCTACGTTTAGGCTGGTTGTTTCTTTGCATCAGGGCTAGTTATAAAAAAAAAATATCATCTGGGCGTAATGGTGACGTTGCACCAAGATACTGCATCTGGGCTTCAAAGATACTATCTGGGCGTTCAAAGATACTGCATCTGGGCTTCAAAGATAAGGATGTGACGTTGCACCAAATACTATCTGGGCTTCAAAGATAATATCTGGGCCTAGATGAGGCTGGTTGTTTCTTTGCTCAGCTAGTTATAAAAAAAAAAAACAGCTTTCATGATATTCGACCTCTTCCACAGGAGCCAAACAGGAAGACAAGACAAACACTATATCACTGAAGCTAATGCACTAGTAGGTCAGGTCAGCTGTTGTCAACAAACCAGCCAATCAGGACATGGAGTTCACCCCTACCACTGGCTCCATGGCAAGGACTTTGACAGGGAGATAAGGGGCTCTGACCACTGAAGCTGGCTGCACTAGTAGGTCAGGTCAGCTGTTGTCAACAAACCAGCCAATCCAACCCCTATGATCAATGACTTACACTGCTCAGCTATGTGATCAACCAGGACATGGAGTTCACCCCTACCCCTGGCTCCTATTGGCAAGGACTTTGACAGGGAGGAGGGGCTTATGGCCAGCTCCAGACTGTGATTGGCTATCGTCACTCATTGTCAGTCACTCACGGTGGAACTCCAGTCACACTGCATCTGTCTCGTGCACAAATTCATGTTCTTATGACCAGCGAAAGTGAAAGATTCCTTGATATTAAAATAGACGAGCTGCTAAGAAAAAGGAAGGGCTGTCGATACACACGGCTGCTCATTCAGTTCAGCTGCAGGGTGAGTGGAAGTCGGGAGAAGAGCTTTTATGTTCTGTAATACTGTTGAATATTAACTTTAACATGAACTCATAAAAGCAGCAGCTCTTTGCTGTTTTCTTTGACAGTCTCTTTTATGGTCATGGTTTTAAATGGTATGAAGTCTCACGTAGGCTGGTATCAAACGTTGCTGTGGAAGTTGTTGGCATGGGGATTTTTGAGCTATTCGATTGGCCAGTGCAGCGGGTCCACTTGATTTAGCCACAGATCTCCCAGTCCGCTGGGTAGGACGAGTTTGTGTTTTTAGACAAATGAAAGGGTTGAACATGGGAACACTTGGCCTGTCAGGTTCTCAGTCTTCTGAATCGAGCGCACCCACCGCTTTCTGAATCCAGCGCACCCACCGCCAACAGGGCTTCTGAATCGAGCGCACCCACCGCCAACAGGGCTTCTGAATCGAGCGCACCCACCGCCAACAGGGCTTCTGAATCGAGCGCACCCACCGCCAACAGGGCTTCTGAATCGAGCGCACCCACCGCCAACAGGGCTTCTGAATCGAGCGCACCCACCGCCAACAGGGCTTCTGAATCGAGCGCACCCACCGCCAACAGGGCTTCTGAATCGAGCGCACCCACCGCCAACAGGGCTTCTGAATCGAGCGCGCCCACCGCCAACAGGGCTTCTGAATCGAGTGCACCCACCGCCAACAGCGCAACACAAATAATAATATTAATGTAGCTCATGCCTTCATCGTTGTTATTTTGTCCAGAAATGTTTGGTGATCGACTAGGAATGCCTTGTGGATGGTGATCGACCAGTTGGTGACCTGTGTCCTAAACGCTTTCCTCCTTTCCTCCCCTCTACAGGTGACTAACAGCATGTTTAGTGCTACCAGAAAGAGGTTTGTAGAAGGGGTGGAGAGTGACTACCCCGATGACACTGTGTATTATGGCCAGCCATCCATGTTCCCTCATCCATCAGACAAAGACGTAAGTGATGCTACCAGCATGTTACAACCTTTGACCCCTATTATTGAGGTGACTGATTCGTCAGTTGTCACTTAGTCAGTCAAACCCGTAGAGGTTGAATCCAGACTCCTTGGCTCTCTGTGGTCTGGATTCATGTAGGGCTGCAAGGCTTCTCCAGCTCTTCAGGTTTGGGCTTCGTTGCAGTCATCTAAGCTTATGTTTCTGTTGCTATGACATTATTTTCCAAGCTGATCTTTTGGCGTTTCTGCTTTTCCTCAGTAACGGTTTGGTTAAATGTGTGTCTGGTTGGGTGGTTAATAGGGAAGTGGACACGACTCATTCACTCTTAGTTACAGTGAGTAGAGAGGAGTCACATGGTGACATTAGTACATCCAGATATGGAACATCCTAACTGTGGTCTCTACAAGATGAACTCCTCTGAATCCTGGGCCTGCTATGTGACTGATCACGTGAGACCAGGTTAGATTTAAGCCTTCTATCGAGACAGGATGACATCTAGACAGGATGACATCTAACCTGGTCTATCTAGACAGGATGACATCTAGACAGGGTGACATCTAGACAGGGTGACATCTAGACAGGGTGACATCTAGACAGGGTGACATCTAGACAGGGTGACATCTAGACAGGGTGACTATCTAGACAGGGTGACATCTAGACCTGGACTATCTAGACAGGGTGACATCTAGACCTGGTGACTATCTAGACAGGGTGACATCTAGACCTGGTGACATCTAGACAGGGTGACATCTAGACCTGGGGGTGACATCTAGACAGGGTGACATCTAACCTGGTGACATCTAGACAGGGTGACATCTAGACAGGGTGACATCTAGACAGGGTGACATCTAACCTGGTGACATCTAGACAGGGTGACATCTAACCTGGTGACATCTAGACAGGGTGACATCTAACCTGGCCTATCTAGGCAGGGTGACATCTAACCTGGCCTATCTAGGCAGGGTGACATCTAACCTGGCCTATCTAGACAGGGTGACATCTAACCTGGGCTATCTAGACAGGGTGACATCTAACCTGGGCTATCTAGACAGGGTGACATCTAGACAGGATGACATCTAGATGACATCTAACCTGGGCTATCTAGACAGGATGACATCTAACCTGGCCTGTCTAGACAGGGTGACATCTAACCTGGCCTGTCTAGACAGGGTGACATCTAACCTGGCCTGTCTAGACAGGGTGACATCTAGACAGGGTGACATCTAGACAGGATATCCATAGAGAAGAGCAGAACAAGGCATTCATAATCCAGGTCTCAGAGTTCAATAGAACCTTCACTCTGCCTGTGTTCCAAATGGCACCCTATTCCCTATATAGTGCACTACTTTTGACCAGGGCTCCTATGAAAGGAGAATATGGAACTCAGGGGATAGGGTGTCATTTGGGACACAACCTCTGCCTGGGACTCCTTCCATTTGTTAATCAGAGGCCACATTGGAGCCGTTGGTGCCAAAGACCCGGGCAGGCCACCTTGATCTGGTGCCTGAAGAGTTTTCCTTCAGTTCTCTGGGAATGGAGGGGGGAATATAATCAGGCATGTGTCCCAAATGGACCCCTATTCCCTATGTAGTGCACTACCCTGTGGGCCCTGGTCAAAAAGTAGGGTGTTTATATAGTAAATAGATTGCCTTTTCAGAAGCTGGCCAGGACGAACCATGTTGGTTAGTTGACACCTGTGTGGGAAGGAACAATGGACCTACAGTGTTCTCTGGGACCAGAGACTGGGCAGACAGCCAGGGACATAACCCTCAGTTAACAAGCATCTCTGTGTGTTGTGATCATCTCCGAGGTTCCCTTCATAATGATCCAGCCTGTTAGTCAGACAGACAAACATACAGGAGTCAGGAGAAGGCTCAGGAACTATGCTGACAGTCTCTTTGTCAAGTCTTTACCCCCAGTTCTTCCGGTCCTTTCTACTGGCCAAGTTATGGAGAGCCTCAATCTTCTCCTCCAGGGCTGTTTGATAAGTAGCGAGGAGATGTTTTTTGAGAGAGATCCTTGAGTCTTAGCACCCGTCATCATGTTCCCAGTCCCACAACAACAGACATTGTGCCCACTGCTCCAAGGCTACGTTCTTCCCTGAGAAGAAGCGACTGGACCCAACTCTGTGGGAGGCAGACTGACTGGGACCCGGCTCTGTGGGAGGCAGACTGACTGGGACCCGGCTCTGTGGGAGGCAGACTGACTGGGACCCGGCTCTGTGGGGGGCAGACTGACTGGGACCCGGCTCTGTGGGGGGCAGACTGACTGGGACCCGGCTCTGTGGGGGGCAGACTGACTGGGACCCGGCTCTGTGGGGGCAGACTGACTGGGCAGGACCACACTGCGGGTGAGGGGACAATGGTGACAGCGGCCAAGAATGAACCCAACTACTGATGGTGTGGGCATTTTGGTTTGTGTTGAGTCCCCATGCTTTACCATAGACACCATAATAATGGAGGCCAACAGCCATATAAGGGCTTCTGATATCAGCCAATAACATATCAAAGGGTTTATCACCCACACTGCCTGCTCTGAGGGAATTCTGCTGGTTTAAGGCTCACCGCCCTCTTCAAAACGGGTACCTCAGCTCTCTCAGCTCATCGGTCAGAGAAGAGGTATTAAACCCCTAGAGAGAGAGCATCTGTCCTGAAACCTGTCTGATAACAGCTCTACTGAACCTAGAGAGAGACCTGTCTGATAACAGCTCTACTGAACCTAGAGAGAGACCTGTCTGATAACAGCTCTACTGAACCTAGAGAGAGAGCATCTGTCCTGAAACCTGTCTGATAACAGCTCTACTGAACCTAGAGAGAGATCTGTCTGATAACAGCTCTACTGAACCTAGAGAGAGACCTGTCTGATAACAGCTCTACTGAACCTAGAGAGAGACCTGTCCTGAAACCTGTCTGATAACAGCTCTACTGAACCTAGAGAGAGAGCATCTGTCCTGAAAGGTCTGATAACAGCTCTACTGAACCTAGAGAGAGACCTGTCCTGAAACCTGTCTGATAACAGCTCTACTGAACCTAGAGAGAGACCTGTCTGATAACAGCTCCTGAGAGAGACCTGTCTGATAACAGCTCTACTGAACCTCTAGAGAACCTGTCTGATAACAGCAGTCCTGAAACCTGTCTGATAACAGCTCTACTGAACCTAGAGAGAGACCTGTCCTGAAACCTGTCTGATAACAGCTCTACTGAACCTAGAGAGAGAGCATCTGTCCTGAAACCTGTCTGATAACAGCTCTACTGAACCTAGAGAGAGATCTGTCCTGAAACCTGTCTGATAACAGCTCTACTGAACCTAGAGAGAGACCTGTCTGATAACAGCTGAAACCTGTCTGATAACAGCTCTACTGAACCTAGAGAGAGACCTGTCCTGAAACCTGTCTGATAACAGCTCTACTGAACCTAGAGAGAGATCTGTCCTGAAACCTGTCTGATAACAGCTCTACTGAACCTAGAGAGAGACCTGTCTGATAACAGCTCTACTGAACCTAGAGAGAGACCTGTCCTGAAACCTGTCTGATAACAGCTCTACTGAACCTAGAGAGAGACCTGTCTGATAACAGCTCTACTGAACCTAGAGAGAGAGCATCTGTCCTGAAACCTGTCTGATAACAGCTCTACTGAACCTAGAGAGAGACCAGTTTGATAACAGCTCTACTGAACCTAGAGAGAGACTTTCTGATAACAGCTCTACTGAACCTAGAGAGAGAGCATCTGTCCTGAAACCTGTCTGATAACAGCTCTACTGAACCTAGAGAGAGACCTGTCTGATAACAGCTCTACTGAACCTAGAGAGAGACCTGTCTGATAACAGCTCTACTGAACCTAGAGAGAGACCTGTCTGATAACAGCTCTACTGAACCTAGAGAGAGACATCTGTCTGAAACCTAACAGCTCTACTGAACCTAGAGAGAGACCTGTCTGATAACAGCTCTACTGAACCTAGAGAGAGACCTGTCTGATAACAGCTCTACTGAACCCAGAGAGAGACCTGTCTGATAACAGCTCTACTGAACCTAGAGAGAGATCTGTCCTGAAACCTGTCTGATAACAGCTCTACTGAACCTAGAGAGAGATCTGTCCTGAAACCTGTCTGATAACAGCTCTACTGAACCTAGAGAGAGACCTGCATAACAGCTCTACTGAACCTAGTGTCTGATAACAGCTCTACTGAACCTAGAGAGAGACCTGTCTGATAACAGCTCTACTGAACCTAGAGAGAGAACATCTGTCCTGAAACCTGCCTGATAACAGCTCTACTGAACCCAGAGAGAGACCTGTCTGATAACAGCTCTACTGAACCTAGAGAGAGATCTGTCCTGAAACCTGTCTGATAACAGCTCTACTGAACCTAGAGAGAGACCTGTCTGATAACAGCTCTACTGAACCTAGAGAGAGACCTGTCTGATAACAGCTCTACTGAACCTAGAGAGAGACCTGTCTGATAACAGCTCTACTGAACCTAGAGAGAGACCTGTCTGATAACAGCTCTACTGAACCTAGAGAGAGACCTGTCTGATAACAGCTCTACTGAACCTAGAGAGAGACCTGTCTGATAACAGCTCTACTGAACCTAGAGAGAGACCTGTCCTGAAACCTGTCTGATAACAGCTCTACTGACTGGTGCTTCTCTATGGGATAGTTTAGACTCCCAGGACTTTAAAGAACTTCTAACCAGCTCCTGGTAAGCAGACACATCTGATGGGCATCTAAACTCTCTGTACAAGGACCTTCTTAGCAGAGCAGTAGTGAAACTGGGAAGGGACTCAGACATCTAAAGGTTTATTTTATGGCCAGCTAAACTGGACTCTGCTAGTGGGTGTGATAATAAATGTGTTATAACCTCAACGCTGTGATCATCTCTCATTTAGACGAGTGCTGAGGACATCATGTAATATACCGTTTAGCAGACAGCTTTGTGTCAGTCATGCCTGCATACATGATAACGTAAGGGTGGTCTCGGGAATCCAATCCTCAAAGATATGCAGCTCAGCTTTGACTAGGTTCTGGTCCCTTCATACCAGTACAGTGAGTAGGACACTTTGGTAGAAAGGATAACTAGATGGTCTGAGCCCAATCTCAGAGCAGGTCCTAAGTCCAGCCCAGAGACTTCCCTCGGGTCAGAGAACTAACGTGCTGATGGAATGTGACTCTAACCTGCTCTGGGTTCTATTTGGGACAGGATTCCAGAGAATTCTGGAGTTCACTGGTTCAACATGTAGCAGGCTTGTCCAGTTGGAAGAATGACCACTTCTAGTCTGCTGTGACATACTGCTTCTAGTCAGAGGATGGATTTGTCTCTCCTATAAAATAGATGTAATCTCAATAATATCCTCTCATCACACATTTGGTTTATATTTTTGTACACGCTTGTGTTCTGTGCTAAAGATATTCTCTCGCTGTGGGGTATAATTCACATCATTTGCATATTTCAGTGCTTAAGCAAATTAACTAGTTAATGCTGGTTCTGTTTCAGACTGTCATGTCCCCTTTTAGACTGAACCAGAGAACTAGACACTGATCACATGTACTGACAGGCTTGTCTCATTTAGACTGAACCAGAGAACTGAACACTGATCACATGTACTCATTTAGACTGAACCAGAGAACTAGACACTGATCACATGTACTGACAGGCTTGTCTCATTTAGACTGAACCAGAGAACTGAACACTGATCACATGTACTGACAGGCTTGTCTCATTTAGACTGAACCAGAGAACTAGACACTGATCACATGTACTGACAGGCTTGTCTCATTTAGACTGAACCAGAGAACTAAACACTGATCACATGTACTGACAGGCTTGTCTCATTTAGACTGAACCAGAGAACTAGACACTGATCACATGTACTGACAGGCTTGTCTCATTTAGACTGAACCAGAGAACTAGACACTGATCACATGTACTGACAGGCTTGTCTCATTTAGACTGAACCAGAGAACTAAACACTGATCACATGATGTACTGACAGGCTTGTCTCATTTAGACTGAACCAGAGAACTAAACACTGATCACATGATGTACTGACAGGCTTGTCTCATTTAGACTGAACCAGAGAACT
>NW_025746025.1:162500-195101 GCF_021184085.1 Oncorhynchus gorbuscha | reverse complement strand
TACCCTATTACAATGGGCAATATACCCTATTATAATGGACAATATACTGTTGCAATATACCCTATTATAATGGGGAATACACCTATTATAATGGGCAATATCAAAATACTGTAATATAGCCTACATCAATATACTGTAATATAGCCTACATCAATATACTGTAGATATGTACAGTAATATATATATATATATATATAGTGGGTAATATAGCCTACATCAATATACTGTAATATAGCCCACATCAATATACTGTAGTATAGTGGGTAATATAGCCTACATCAATATACTGTAATTTAGTGGGTAATATAGCCTACATCAATATACTGTAGATATGTACAGTAATATAGTGGCTAATATAGCCTACATCAATATACTGTAGTATAGTGGTTAATATAGCCTACATCAATATACTGTAGATATGTACAGTAATATAGTGGGTAATATAGCCTACATCAATATACTGTAATTTAGTGGGTAATATAGCCTACATCAATATACTGTAATTTAGTGTTTAATATAGCCTACATCAATATACTGTAGTAATACACACTAATATAGTGGTTAATATAGCCTACATCAATATACCGTGTAGACTATGTACAGTAATATAGTGGCTAATATAGCCTACATCAATATACCGTGTAGACTATGTACAGTAATATAGCCTACATCAATATACCGTGTAGACTATGTACAGTAATATAGCCTACATCAATATACCGTGTAGACTATGTACTATGTAAACATTTACTGTTCTGGTTTGTTCAGGAATACATTCCATTAAATATTGAAAAATTCCTAGAAGAATTCCATGAAATTTTCCCTCTGCGAGACCCCCATCACACCCCTGCTTACCCCTGATCATACGCATATTGGGAGTGTGCATACGTGTATGTGTGTGTGTGTGCCTGTGTGTGTGTGTGCCTGTGTGTGTGTGTTCCCCTTTGTTTTTGTTCTCTCATTTCACATACATCCCCCTCTCTCTCTCACACACACACACACACACACACACACACACACACACACACACACACACACACACACACACACACACACACACACACACACACACACACACACACACACACACACATAACCACACACAAACACTCACACACACACACACACATAACCACACACATAACCACACACAAACACACACACACAAACACACACACACACAGTAATGTGCTGTGGCAACCTACGTCCGTAGACAGGTGTGAAGGATCAAGTCTTCACCCAGTGTACTACTGATATTCATAAGATGAGACTGCAGAGGAGAGGGGAGAGAAAAGGAAAGAGAGCGATGGGGGAGAGATTGGAGGGAGAGAGAAAGGGGGAGAAAGAGAGAAATGGGGGAGAGAGAGGAAGAGGAGACAGGAGAGAGAGAGGAGGGGGACTAGAGGAAGAGGAGACAGGATAGAGAGAAAGCGTGGGCAGAGGGGAGAGAGACCAGTGAGAGGGGTGTGATGGGGAGTCTCGTGGGTATTTGGGGTGTAGGGTGGAGGGGCAAGGGAAATTGGTAAGTGGGTTAGAGGTAGAGGACTAGAATGATAGGGGCTTGGGGGTGGAGTGTCATAGGGCTCTGGGGGATGGGAATAGGGATGGATGTGGTGGGGGAGGGAAGGGGGCAGAGGGAGGGAGGGAGATGGAGAAGAGGGGGTTCTGTTGACGCCCTCTACCATTGGCTTGTTCAAACGGTGGGGGAGGGGCAGACACTACCATGTCCACACCAGCTGTAGCGAGAGGGAGAGGAGAGAAACAAAGAGAGGAGAGAGAAAAGAGAGATAGATATGAGAGGAGGTGAGAAGAGGAAAGAGAGGAGAGAAGAGAGAGACCAGATAGAAGAGAAAGAGGTGAGAGAGAGGAGAGAGGAGAAGAAAGAGAGAAGAGAGGAGAGGAAAGAGAGAGAGAGGGAGAGAGGAGAGGAAAGAGAGAGAGGGGAGAGAGGAGAAGAAAGAGAGAGGGGAGAGAGAGAAGAGAGGAGAGGAAAGAGAGAGGAGAGAGAAGAAAGAGAGAGAGAGGAGAGAGAAGAAAGAAAGGGGAGAGAGAGAAGAGAGGAGAGGAAACAGAGAGAGAGGAGAGAGGAGAAGAAAGAGAGAGGGGAGAGAGGAGAGGAAAGAGAGAGAGAGGAGAGGAAAGAGAGAGAGGGGAGAGAGGAGAGGAAAGAGAGAGAGAGAGAGGAAAGAGAGAGAGGGAGAGAGGAGAGGAAAGAGAGAGAGAGGAGAGGAAAGAGAGAAAGAGAGAGAGAGGAGAGGAAAGAGAGAGAGAGGAGAGGAAAGAGAGAGAGAGGAGGAGAGGAAAGAGAGAGAGAGGAGAGGAAAGAGAGAGAGAGAGAGAGAGGAGAGGAAAGAGAGAGAGAGGAGAGGAAAGAGAGAGAGAGAGGAGAGGAAAGAGAGAGAGAGGAGAGGAAAGAGAGAGAGGGAGAGAGGAGAGGAAAGAGAGAGAGAGGAGAGGAAAGAGAGAGAGGGGAGAGAGGGAGAGGAAAGAGAGAAAGGAGAGAGAGACAGAGGAGAGGAAAGAGAGAGAGAGAGGAGGAGAAAGAGAGAGAGAGGAGAGGAAAGAGAGAGAGAGGAGAGGAAAGAGAGAGAGAGAGGAGAGGAAAGAGAGAGAGAGGAGAGGAAAGAGAGAGAGAGGAGAGGAAAGAGAGAGAGGGGAGAGAGGAGAGGAAAGAGAGAGAGGGGAGAGAGGAGAGGAAAGAGAGAGAGGGGAGAGAGGAGAGGAAAGAGAGAGAGAGGAGAGGAAAGAGAGAGAGGGGAGAGAGGAGAGGAAAGAGAGAGAGAGGAGAGGAAAGAGAGAGAGAGGAGAGGAAAGAGAGAGAGGGGAGAGGAAAGAGAGAGAGGGGAGAGGAGAGAAAGAGAGAGAGAGGAGAGGAAAGAGAGAGAGAGGAGAGGAAAGAGAGAGAGAGGAGAGGGAAAGAGAGAGAGAGGAGAGGAAAGAGAGAGAGAGGAGAGGAAAGAGAGAGAGAGGAGAGGAAAGAGAGAGAGGGGAGAGAGGAGAGGAAAGAGAGAGAGAGGAGAGGAAAGAGAGAGAGGGGAGAGAGGAGAGGAAAGAGAGAGAGGGGAGAGGAAAGAGAGAGAGGAGAGAGGAAAGAGAGAGAGGAGAGAGGAAAGAGAGAGGAGAGAGGAAAGAGAGAGGAGAGGAAAGAGAGAGGAGAGGAAAGAGAGAGGAGAGGAAAGAGAGAGAGGAGAGGAAAGAGAGAGAGGAGAGGAAAGAGAGAGAGAGGAGAGAGCCAACCAAGAATTCACAAAATGGGACAAACACCATATTGAGACTCTGCATGCAGAATTTTGCAAAAATATCCTCCGTGTACAACGTAAAACACCAAATAATGCATACAGAACAGAATTAGGCCGATACCCACTAATTATCAAAATCCAGAAAAGAGCCGTTAAATTCTACAAGCACCTAAAAGGAAGCGATTCCCAAACCTTCCATAACAAAGCCATCACCTACAGAGAGATGAACCTGGAGAAGAGTCCCTAAGCAAGCTGGTCCTGGGGCTCTGTTCACAAACACCAACAGACCCCACAGAGCCCCAGGACAGCAGCACAATTAGACCCAACCAAATCATGAGCAAACAAAAAAGAGAATTACTTGACACATCAGAAAGAATTAACAAAAAAACTGAGCAAACTAGAATGCTATTTGGCCCTACACACAGAGTACACAGCGGCAGAATACCTGCCCACTGTGACTGACCCAAAAGGAAGGAAATATTTGACTATGTGAAGCTTTGACTATGTGAAGTGAGCATAGCCTTGATATTGAGAGAGGCCGCCGTAGGCAGACCTAGTTCTCAAGAGAAGACAGTCCCACCTGATGTTCTGTTGAACAGCCCAGATCTAGTCTCTCCTCATGTTCTGTTCAGTCATAACAGCCCAGATCTAGTCTCTACTGATGTTCTGTTGAACAGCCCAGATCTAGTCTCTCTGATGTTCTGTTCAGTCATAACAGCCCAGATCTAGTCTCTACTGATGTTCTGTTCAGTCATAACAGCCCAGATCTAGTCTCTACTGATGTTCTGTTCAGTCATAACAGCCCAGATCTAGTCTCTCCCTGATGTTCTGTTCAGTCATAACAGCCCAGATCTAGTCTCTCCTCATGTTCTGTTCAGTCATAACAGCCCAGATCTAGTCTCTCCTGATGTTCTGTTGAACAGCCCAGATCTAGTTTCTCCTGATGTTCTCTTTTCTAGTTGTATGTATCACATCGTTCTAGTTCTATGTTTCATATCTCTAGTTCTATGTTTCATATCTCTAGTTCTATGTTTCATATCTCTAGTTCTATGTTTCATATCTCTATTCTATGTTTCAGATCTCTAGTTCTATGTTTCATATCTCCAGTTCTATGTTTCATATCTCTATTCTATGTTTCAGATCTCTAGTTCTATGTTTCATATCTCTATTCTATGTTTCATATCTCAGTTCTATGTTTCATATCTCAGTTCTATGTTTCATATCTCAGTTCTATGTTTCATATCTTTAGTTCTATGTTTCATATCTCTAGTTCTATGTTTCATATCTCTAGTTCTATGTTTCATATCTCTATTCTATGTTTCATATCTCTAGTTCTGTATTTCATATATCTATTCTATGTTTCACATCTCTAGTTCTATGTTTCATATCTCTATTCTATGTTTCATATCTCTAGTTCTATGTTTCAGATCTCTAGTTCTATGTTTCATATCTCTAGTTCTATGTTTCATATCTCTAGTTCTATGTTTCATATCTCTATTCTATGTTTCAGATCTCTAGTTCTATGTTTCATATCTCTAGTTCTATGTTTCATATCTCTAGTTCTGTATTTCATATCTCTAGGTCTATGTTTCATATCTCTAGTTCTGTATTTCATATCTCTAGTTCTATGTTTCATATCTCTAGTTCTGTGTTTCATATCTCTATTCTATGTTTCATATCTCTAGTTCTATGTTTCATATCTCTATTCTATGTTTCATATCTCTAGTTCTATGTTTCATATCTCTAGTTCTGTATTTCATATCTCTATTCTATGTTTCACATCTCTAGTTCTATGTTTCATATCTCTAGTTCTATGTTTCATATCTCTAGTTCAATGTATCATATATTTCTAGTTCTATGTTTCATATCTCTAGTTCTATGTTTCATATCTCTATTCTATGTTTCAGATCTCTAGTTCTATGTTTCATATCTCTAGTTCTATGTTTCATATCTCTATTCTATGTTTCATATCTCTAGTTCTGTATTTCATATCTCTAGTTCTATGTGTCATACCTCTAGTTCTGTATTTCATATCTCTAGTTCTATGTTTCATAACTCTCGTTCTGTGTTTCATATCTCTATTCTATGTTCAATATCTCTAGTTCTATGTTTCATATCTCTATTCTATGTTTCATATCTCTAGTTCTGTCTATCATATCGTTCTAGTTCTGTGTATATTTAGTTTCACCAGTGACACCAATGTGTTGATCTAGTATTTTCTTTTGAAGTGATGTTTCTTTGTCTCGCTGTGACAAGGTTCTCACCACATCCTGGTTCTGTCATCACAACACACCACATTCACAGAATTCAACCTATTTCCTGTACATCTCTCTGACACACACACACCTTTTCTCTACACACTCTCTCACACACACATTCTCTCTCTCTACACACACTTTCTCCATCTCATACTCTCTACGTACACACTTCCTGTCTGCTAAATAACAGTGTCAGGAATATCATCTATCATGGTGGGCTACTGTCCCATCTGTGGGAAACCAGTCTACTTTGGTGAGTGAAGTGTGTGTGTGTGTGTGTGTGTGTTTGCAGTGTCACACAGTGGGTCAGAGATACCATAGCATTACGGAATAGTTGCTAGATTGTTAGGGCAGGTTTTTGAGATGCATCGTTCGATCGCAAATCTTTTCTGAACTCAATCGTTAAACCTTTCCTGTTGTGTGTGTGTCTGTGTCTGTGAATGTCTGTCTGTCTGTCTGTCTGTCTGTCTGTCTGTCTGTCTGTCTGTCTGTCTGTCTGTCTGTCTGTCTGTCTGTCTGTCTGTCTGTCTGTCTGTCTGTCTGTCTGTCTGTCTGTCTGTCTGTCTGTCTGTCTGTCTGTCTGTCTGTCTGTCTGTCTGTCTGTCTGTCTGTCTGTCTGTCTGTCTGTCTGTCTGTCTGTCTGTCTGTCTGTGTGTGTGTGTGTGTGTGTGTGTGTGTGTGTGTGTGTGTGTGTGTGTGTGTGTGTGTGTGTGTGTGTGTGTGTGTGTGTGTGTGTGTGTGTGTATATGTGTCTCCATGCTCTGAACAGTCTGTCATGACTCACAGACAACAGGAAGTGTCTTCTCTGAGGAAGCAGACTGTTCTCTACCATTTACATTTACATTTAAGTCATTTAGCAGACGCTCTTATCCAGAGCGACTTACAAATTGGTGCATTCACCTTATGACATCCAGTGGAACAGCCACTTTACAATAGTGCATCTAAATATTTTAAGGGGGGGGTGAGAAGGATTACTTTATCCTATCCTAGGTATTCCTTAAAGAGGTGGGGTTTCAGGTGTCTCCGGAAGGTGGTGATTGACTCCGCTGTCCTGGCGTCATGAGGGAGTTTGTTCCACCATTGGGGGGCCAGAGCAGCGAACAGTTTTGACTGGGCTGAGCGGGAACTGTACTTCCTCAGTGGTAGGGAGGCGAGCAGGCCAGAGGTGGATGAACGCAGTGCCCTTGTTTGGGTGTAGGGCCTGATCAGAGCCTGGAGGTACTGAGGTGCCGTTCCCCCTCACAGCTCCGTAGGCAAGCACCATGGTCTTGTAGCGGATGCGAGCTTCAACTGGAAGCCAGTGGAGAGAGCGGAGGAGCGGGGTGACGTGAGAGAACTTGGGAAGGTTGAACACCAGACGGGCTGCGGCGTTCTGGATGAGTTGTAGGGGTTTAATGGCACAGGCAGGGAGCCCAGCCAACAGCGAGTTGCAGTAATCCAGACGGGAGATGACAAGTGCTTGGATTAGGACATGCGCCGCTTCCTGTGTGAGGCAGGGTCGTACTCTGCGGATGTTGTAGAGCATGAACCTACAGGAACGGGCCACCGCCTTGATGTTAGTTGAGAACGACAGGGTGTTGTCCAGGATCACGCCAAGGTTCTTAGCGCTCTGGGAGGAGGACACAATGGAGTTGTCAACCGTGATGGCGAGATCATGGAACGGGCAGTCCTTCCCGGGAGGAAGAGCAGCTCCGTCTTGCCGAGGTTCAGCTTGAGGTGGTGATCTGTCATCCACACTGATATGTCTGCCAGACATGCAGAGATGCGATTCGCCACCTGGTCATCAGAAGGGGGAAAGGAGAAGATTAATTGTGTGTCGTCTGCATAGCAATGATAAGAGAGACCATGTGAGGTTATGACAGAGCCAAGTGACTTGGTGTATAGCGAGAATAGGAGAGGGCCTAGAACAGAGCCCTGGGGGACACCAGTGGTGAGCGCGTGGTGAAGAGACAGATTCTCGCCACGCCACCTGGTAGGAGCGACCTGTCAGGTAGGACGCAATCCAAGCGTGGGCCGCTGGAGATGCCCAACTCGGAGAGGGTGGAGAGGAGGATCTGATGGTTCACAGTATCGAAGGCAGCCGATAGGTCTAGAAGGATGAGAGCAGAGGAGAGAGAGTTAGCTTTAGCAGTGCGGAGCGCCTCCGTGATACAGAGAAGAGCAGTCTCAGTTGAATGACTAGTCTTGAAATCTGACTGATTTGGATCAAGAAGGTCATTCTGAGAGAGATAGCGGGAGAGCTGGCCAAGGACGGCACGTTCAAGAGTTTTGGAGAGAAAAGAAAGAAGGGATACTGGTCTGTAGTTGTTGACATCGGAGGGATCGAGTGTAGGTTTTTTCAGAAGGGGGTGCAACTCTCGCTCTCTTGAAGACGGAAGGGACGTAGCCAGCGGTCAGGGATGAGTTGATGAGCGAGGTGAGGTAAGGGAGAAGGTCTCCGGAAATGGTCTGGAGAAGAGAGGGAGGGGATAGGGTCAAGCGGGCAGGTTGTTGGGCGGCCGGCCGTCACAAGACGCAAGATTTCATCTGGAGAGAGAGGGAGAAAGAGGTCAGAGCACAGGGTAGGGCAGTGTGAGCAGAACCAGCGGTGTCGTTTGACTTAGCAACGAGGATCGGATGTCGTCGACCTTCTTTTCAAAATGGTTGACGAAATCATCTGCAGAGAGGGAGGAGGGGGGGGGGATTCAGGAGGGAGGAGAAGGTGGCAAAGAGCTTCCTAGGGTTAGAGGCAGATGCTTGGAATTTAGAGTGGTAGAAAGTGGTTTTAGCAGCAGAGACAGAGGAGGAAAATGTAGAGAGGAGAGAGTGAAAGGATGTCAGGTCCGCAGGGAGGCGAGTTTTCCTCCATTTCCGCTCGGCTGCCCGGAGCCCTGTTCTGTGGGCTCGCAATGAGTTATCGAGCCACGGAGCGGGAGTGTCATGTTTTGTCTTATATTGTCTTGTCATTTTGCTTTTCCTTCTGTTCGTTTTCCCCCTGCTGGTCTTTTTAGGTTCGTTCCCCTTTTTTCTCTCTCCCTCCCTCTCTCTCTTCTCTCTATCGTTCCGTTCCTGCTCCCAGCTGTTCCTATTCCCCTAATCAATCATTTAGTCTTCCCACACCTGTTCCCTATCTTTTCCCTGATTAGAGTCCCTATTTCTCCCCTTGTTTTCCGTTTCTGTCCTGTCGGATCCTTGTATATTGTTCACCGTGCTGTGTCTTTGTATCGCCCTGTCGTGTCGTGTTTCCCTCAGATGCTGCGTGGTGAGCAGGTGTCTGAGTCTGCTACGGTCAAGTGCCTTCCCGAGGCAACCTGCAGTTTATGATCGAGTCTCCAGTCTGTTCTCGTCATTACAAGTGGAATTGTTCTTTATGCTTTATTTACCGCTCCGATTTGTCTAGGAGTATTGAATATTTACTTTACTGGATTAAAGACTCTGTTTTCGCCAAGTTGCTTTTGGGTCCTCATTCACCTGCATAACAGGGAGGGGAGGACCGAGCCGGCCTGGAGGATAGGGGACATAGAGAGTCAAAGGATGCAGAAAGGGAGGAGAGGAGGGTTGAGGAGGCAGAATTAGGAGATAGGTTGGAGAAGGTTTGAGCAGAGGGAAGAGATGATAGGATGGAAGAGGAGAGAGTAGCGGGGAGAGAGAGCGAAGGTTGGGACGGCGCGATACCATCCGAGTAGGGGCAGTGTGGGAAGTGTTGGATGAGAGCGAGAGGGAAAAGGATACAAGGTAGTGGTCGGAGACTTGGAGGGGAGTTGCAATGAGGTTAGTGGAAGAACAGCATCTAGTAAAGATGAGGTCGAGTGTATTGCCTGCCTTGTGAGTAGGGGGGGAAGGTGAGAGGGTGAGGTCAAAAGAGGAGAGGAGTGGAAAGAAGGAGGCAGAGAGGAATGAGTCAAAGGTAGACGTGGGGAGGTTAAAGTCGCCCAGAACTGTGAGAGGTGAGCCGCCCTCAGGAAAGGAGCTTATCAAGGCATCAAGCTCATTGATGAACTCTCCAACTCTCTAACATGTTCCAATAGTCTAACCTGGCTTCCTTTCCTTCAGAGGCTGGGTTCCAATAGTCTAACCTGGCTTCCTTTCCTTCAGAGGCTGAGTTCCAATAGTCTAACCTGGCTTCCTTTCCTTCAGAGGCTGGGTTCCAATAGTCTAACCTGGCTTCCTTTCCTTCAGAGGCTGAGTTCCAATAGTCTAACCTGGCTTCCTTTCCTTCAGAGGCTGAGTTCCAATAGTCTAACCTGGCTTCCTTTCCTTCAGAGGCTGGGTTCCAATAGTCTAAACTGGCTTCCTTTCCTTCAGAGGCTGAGTTCCAATAGTCTAACCTGGCTTCCTTTCCTTCAGAGGCTGGGTTCCTATAGTCTAACCTGGCTTCCTTTCCTTCAGAGGCTGGGTTCCAATAGTCTAACCTGGCTTCCTTTCCTTCAGAGGCTGTGTTCCTATAGTCTAACCTGGCATCCTTTCCTTCAGAGGCTGGGTTCCTATAGTCTAACCTGGCTTCCTTTCCTTCAGAGGCTGGGTTCCAATAGTCTAACCTGGCTTCCTTTCCTACAGAGTCTGGATTCCTATAGTCTAACCTTGCTTCCTTTCTTTCAGAGGCTGGGTTCCAATAGTCTAACCTTGCTTCCTTTCCTTCAGAGGCTGGGTTCCAATAGTCTAACCTGGCTTCCTTTCCTACAGAGTCTGGATTCCTATAGTCTAACCTTGCTTCCTTTCTTTCAGAGGCTGGGTTCCAAACGTCTAACCTGGCTTCCTTTCCTTCAGAGGTCTACCACACCTGTTGTATTCAGGTCTACTACACCTGTTGTATTCAGCATTTCACTGTAAGGTCTACTACACCTATTGCATTCAGCATTTCACTGTGAGGTCTATCTACACCTGTTGTATTCAGCATTTCACTGTAAGGTCTATCTACACCTGTTGTATTCAGCATTTCACTGTAAGGTCTACTACACCTATTGCATTCAGCATTTCACTGTAAGGTCTACTACACCTGTTGTATTCAGCATTTCACTGTAAGTTTGACCTCTAACCCTTGGTATCCTCTCTCCCCATTGGTCCATGACAGACATTTGACCTCTAACCCCTGGTATCCTCTAACCAGATTGGTCAATGACAGACATTTGACCCCTAACCCTTGGTATCCTCTCTCCCCATTTGTCCATGACAGACATTTGACCTCTAACCCTTGGTATCCTCTCTCCCCATTGGTCCATGATAGACATTTGACCTCTAACCCTTGGTATCCTCTCTCCCCATTGGTCCATGACAGACATTTGACCTCTAACCCTTGGTATCCTCTCTCCCCATTGGTCCATGATAGACATTTGACCTCTAACCCTTGGTATCCTCTCTCCCCATTGGTCCATGACAGATATTTGACCTCTAACCCCTGGTATCCTCTAACCAGATTGGTCCATGACAGACATTTGACCTTTAACCCCTTGGTATCCTCTCTCCCCATTGGTCCAGGTGAGAAGAAGAGGTCATTGGGGAGGGACTACCACCCTCTGTGTCTGAAGTGTCAACTGTGTCAGAGACAGTTGACCCCGGGACAACATGCTGAGGTATGGAGAGAGAGGGATGGAGGGAAGAGGAGGAGGGAGAGAAGGGGAGGGAGGGAAGAGGAGGAGGGAGAGAAGGGGAGGGAGGGAAGAGGAGGAGGGAGAGAAGGGGAGGGAGGGGAAGAGGAGGAGGGAGAGAAGGGGAGGGAGGAACGGAAGCTGAGAGGGAGGGGAGGGAGGGACGGAAGCTGAGTGGGAGGGGAGGGAGGTGGGGAGGGGGGAGGGAGGGGGGGAGGGAGGGGGAGTGAGGGAGGTGTGGAGGGAGGGAAGTGGAGTGCAGAAGTCTGTCTGTCTGTCTGTCTGTCTGTCTGTCTGTCTGTCTGTCTGTCTGTCTGTCTGTCTGTCTGTCTGTCTGTCTGTCTGTCTGTCTGTCTGTCTGTCTGTCTGTCTGTCTGTCTGTATCTACGTATCTCATGAACTAAAATGTTTTCTGTGCTTTGTGTTTCAGCATGATGAGAAACCCTACTGCACTAACTGTTACATGAAGACGTTTGGTCCCAGAGGTAGATACTGTGAGAAACCCTACTACACTAACTGTTACATGTAGATGTTTGGTACCAGAGGTAGATACTGTGAGAAACCCTACTACACTAACTGATACATGAAGACGTTTGGTCCCAGAGGTAGATACTGTGAGAAACCCTACTACACTAACTGTTACATGTAGATGTTTGGTACCAGAGGTAGATACTGTGAGAAACCCTACTACACTAACTGATACATGTAGATGTTTGGTACCAGAGGTAGATACTGTGAGAAACCCTACTACACTAACTGTTACATGTAGATGTTTGGTACCAGAGGTAGATACTGTGAGAAACCCTACTACACTAACTGTTACATGTAGATGTTTGGTACCAGAGGAAGATACTGTGAGAAACCCTACTACACTAACTGATACATGTACTTTAGCTGGGAGTGCGTCCCAAATTGATGCCTGTTCCCTACATTGTTCACTACTTTGGCCAGTATTCCCTACATTGTTCACTACTTTGGCCAGTATTCCCTACATTGTGCACTACTTTGGCCAGTATTCCCTACATTGTTCACTACTTTGGCCAGTATTCCCTACATTGTTCACTACTTTGGCCGGAGACTTGGTCAAAAGTAGTACACTAAATAGGGAACAGTGTGTCTGAGGATGGTATGTACAGCAAATATCTCATACATCTCTCTCTCTCTCTCTCTCTCTCTCTCTCTCTGTCTCTGTCTCTGTCTCTGTCTCTCTCTCTGTCTCTCTCTCTGTCTCTCTCTGTCTCTCTCTCTCTCTGTCTCTGTCTCTGTCTCTGTCTTTCTCTCTCTCTCTCTCTTTCTCTCTCTGTCTCTCTCTCTCTCTCTTTCTCTCTGTCTCTCTTTCTCTCTCTCTCTCTCTCTCTCTCTCTCTCTGTCTCTCTCTCTCTCTCTCTCTCTCTCTGTCTCTCTGTCTCTCTTTATCTCTGTCTTTCTCTCTGTCTCTCTTTCTCTCTCTGTCTCTCTCTGTCTTTCTCTCTCTGTCTCTCTCTCTCTCTCTCTGTCTTTCTCTCTGTCTCTCTTTATCTCTGTCTTTCTCTCTGTCTCTCTTTCTCTCTCTGTCTCTCTCTGTCTTTCTCTCTCAGCAGGTAACAGGAGAATGATGTCAAACTGTCACAGCTCAGCCTCCTCTTCCTCTTCCTCCTCCTAGGAACCAGTCTAACAACCCAAAAACCAACCAAAATACAACCTAATGAGAACTAACAGGCTATCAACAAGGATCTATGTTCAACAAACCTGACATTCAGCCATCAAGCCAATGACCAACCAACTAGACCCAACATTCAGCCAACCAACGTTTGACCAACCAAGAAATAACCAATAGACAAACAAGCTGACATTGAACAAACTACCATCCAACCAACAGACATCAGTGTCACTCTGAAAGATCCCTTCTATCAGTCATTCATAAAACTCCATGATGTTCAATGGAGACAACGGTTGTTCTTCAATAAAACAGAAGCTTCTACAGTCGTCTGGTTGAAGTGTGTTAAACACAGAGTCTCTTTAGGCATCAACACACATCCTACACTACACATGTACTGGAGTACACAGACACACATCCTACACTACACATGTACTGGAGTACACAGACACACATCCTACACTACACATGTACTGGAGTACACAGACACACATCCTACACTACACATGTACTGGAGTACACAGACACACATCCTACACTACACATGTACTGGAGTACACAGACACACATCCTACACTACACATGTACTGGAGTACACAGACACACATCCTACACTACACATGTACTGGAGTACACAGACACACATCCTACACTACACATGTACTGGAGTACACAGACACACATCCTACACTACACATGTACTGGAGTACACAGACACACATCCTACACTACACATGTACTGGAGTACACAGACACACATCCTACACTACACATGTACTGGAGTACACAGACACACATCCTACACTACACATGTACTGGAGTACACAGACACACATCCTACACTACACATGTACTGGAGTACACAGACACACATCCTACACTACACATGTACTGGAGTACACAGACACACATCCTACACTACACATGTACTGGAGTACACAGACACACATCCTACACTACACATGTACTGGAGTACACAGACACACATCCTACACTACACATGTACTGGAGTACACAGACACACATCCTACACTACACATGTACTGGAGTACACAGACACACATCCTACACTACACATGTACTGGAGTACACAGACACACATCCTACACTACACATGTACTGGAGTACACAGACACACATCCTACACTACACATGTACTGGAGTACACAGACACACATCCTACACTACACATGTACTGGAGTACACAGACACACATCCTACACTACACATGTACTGGAGTACACAGACACACATCCTACACTACACATGTACTGGAGTACACAGACACACATCCTACACTACACATGTACTGGAGTACACAGACACACATCCTACACTACACATGTACTGGAGTACACAGACACACATCCTACACTACACATGTACTGGAGTACACAGACACACATCCTACACTACACATGTACTGGAGTACACAGACACACATCCTACACTACACATGTACTGGAGTACACAGACACACATCCTACACTACACATGTACTGGAGTACAGACACACATCCTACACTACACATGTACTGGAGTACACAGACACACATCCTACACTACACATGTACTGGAGTACACAGACACACATCCTACACTACACATGTACTGGAGTACACAGACACACATCCTACACTACACATGTACTGGAGTACACAGACACACATCCTACACTACACATGTACTGGAGTACACAGACACACATCCTACACTACACATGTACTGGAGTACACAGACACACATCCTACACTACACATGTACTGGAGTACACAGACACACATCCTACACTACACATGTACTGGAGTACACAGACACACATCCTACACTACACATGTACTGGAGTAGACACACATCCTACACTACACATGTACTGGAGTGGACACACATCCTACACTACACATGTACTGGAGTACACAGACACACATCCTACACTACACATGTACTGGAGTGGGCAGACACACATCCTACACTACACATGTACTGGAGTGGGCAGACACACATCCTACACTACACATGTACTGGAGTACACAGACACACATCCTACACTACACATGTACTGGAGTACACAGACACACATCCTACACTACACATGTACTGGAGTACACAGACACACATCCTACACTACACATGTACTGGAGTACACAGACACACATCCTACACTACACATGTACTGGAGTGGACACACATCCTACACTACACATGTACTGGAGTACACAGACACACATCCTACACTACACATGTACTGGAGTGGACAGACACACATCCTACACTACACATGTACTGGAGTACACAGACACACATCCTACACTACACATGTACTGGAGTACACAGACACACATCCTACACTACACATGTACTGGAGTACACAGACACATATCCTACACTACACATGTACTGGAGTACACATACACATATCCTACACTACACATGTACTGGAGTGGACACACATCCTACACTACACATGTACTGGAGTACACAGACACACATCCTACACTACACATGTACTGGAGTGGACAGACACACATCCTACACTACACATGTACTGGAGTACACAGACACACATCCTACACTACACATGTACTGGAGGGGACACATATCCTACACTACACATGTACTGGAGTGGACACACATCCTACACTACACATGTACTGGAGTACACAGACACACATCCTACACTACACATGTACTGGAGTGGACACACATCCTACACTACACATGTACTGGAGTACACAGACACACATCCTACGCTACACATGTACTGGAGTACACAGACACACATCCTACACTACACATGTACTGGAGTACACAGACACACATCCTACACTACACATGTACTGGAGTACACAGACACACATCCTACACTACACATGTACTGGAGTACACAGACACACATCCTACGCTACACATGTACTGGAGTACACAGACACACATCCTACGCTACACATGTACTGGAGTAAACAGACATACATCCTACACTACACATGTACTGGAGTACACAGACACACATCCTACACTACATAGACTGCCACCAGAGTTCTGAACACACACACACACACACACACACACACACACACACACACACACACACACACACACACACACACACACACACACACACACACACACACACACACACACACACACACACACACACACACACACACACTTAAGGATTTGCTATGAGGGTTTCAGCATGACAGTTAATCCAAGAGGAGAATCACACAGACTGATCTCAGTTAATTCATACTGTATGTTGTAGTCTGTCCAAGAGGGGAATCACACAGACTGATCTCAGTTAAGTCATACTGTATGTTGTAGTCTGTCCAAGAGGGGAATCACACAGACTGATCTCAGTTAATTCATACTGTATGTTGTAGTCTGTCCAAGAGGGGAATCACACAGACTGATCTCAGTTAATTCATACTGTATGTTATAGTCTGTCCAATAATTAAATCACACTTCATACTGTATGTTGTAGTCTGTCCAAGAGGGGAATCACACAGACTGATCTCAGTTAATTCATACTGTATGTTGTAGTCTGTCCAAGAGGGAATCACACAGACTGATCTCAGTTAATTCATACTGTATGTTGTAGTCTGTCCAAGAGGGGAATCACACAGACTGATCTCAGTTAATTCATACTGTATGTTGTAGTCTGTCCAAGAGGGGAATCACACAGACTGATCTCAGTTAATTCATACTGTATGTTGTAGTCTGTCCAAGAGGGAATCACACAGACTGACAGACAGTAATTTTATTAAAAGTATTCAGTTGATAACATGGCAGTTTAAAGAGCAACAAAAAAATCAAACAATAATCTACTAATAATAATCAATAATCAATAATCAATAACATTTATAATCAATAACATCATTATCTCTATACTACTAACAACATTACACTAATCTACATCATAATCAATATCATAACATTTATAATCAATAACATGTTATCATGTACTAACAACATCATAACAATAATGTACATGTAATCAATAAATAACATAATCATCAACATCTATATACTACTAACAACATAACTTCTAAAAATTATCTTTGTATTTCATAATCAAAGAATCCTACAGATGATTATAATTAATAACATAAATAATGGAAACACTTCAAGATAAAGAATCTACTAAATAAGATAAAGATCTAAGAGACACTAAATAAGATAAAGAATCTAAGAGACACTAAATAAGATAAAGAATCTAAGAGACACTAAATAAGATAAAGAATCTAAGAGACACTAAATAAGATAAAGAATTTAAGAGACATAAATAAAATGAAGTCCCCAAAAAAGCAAAACATTCATTCATTCAAACAGACATTACTGAGCTTCCATATTAAAACCCCATGTTACCAAACCCCATGTTACCCAAACCCCATGTTACCATAACCCCATGTTACCCCCCATGTTACAAAAACCCATGTTACCAAAACCCCATGTTACCCCCCCATGTTACCAAAACCCCATGTTACCCCCCCATGTTACACAAAACCCCATGTTACCCCATGTTACCAAAACCCCATGTTATCAAAACCCCATGTTACTAAAACCCCATGTTACAAAATCCCCATGTTACCCAAAACCCCATGTTACCAAAACCCCATGTTACCCAAACCCACAGCCCATCCAAAACCCCATGTTACCCAAACCCCATGTTACCAAAACCCCATGTTACCCAAACCCACATGTTACCAAAACCCCATGTTATCCCCATGTTACCCAAACCCCATGTTACCCAAACCCCATGTTACCAAAACCCATGTTACCAAAACCCCATGTTACCAAAACCCCATGTTACCCAAACCCCATGTTACCAAAACCCCATGTTACCCCATGTTACCAAAACCCCATGTTACCCCATGGTAGCAAAACCCCATGTTACCCCATGTTACCAAAACCCCATGTTACCCCATGTTACCAAAACCCCATGTTACCAAAACCTCATGTTGCCCAAAACCCCATGTTACCCCATGTTAGCAAAACCCCATGTTACCCCATGTTAGCAAAACCTCATGTTACCCCATGTTACCAAAACCCCATGTTACCAAAACCCCATGTTACCAAATCCCCATGTTACCCCATGTTACCAAAACCCATGTTACCGCATGTTACCAAAACCCCATGGTGCCCAAAAGCCCATGTTGCCCAAAACCCCATGTTGCCCAAAACTCCATGTTGCCCAAAACCCCATGTTTCCCAAAACCCCATGGTGCCCAAAACCCCATGGTGCCCAAAACCCCACGGTGCCCAAAACCCCATGTTACCAAAACCCCATGTTACCAAAACCCCATGTTACCCAAACCCATGTTACCCAAAACCCATGTTACCCAAACCCCATGTTACCAAAACCCCATGTTACCAAAACCCATGTTACCCAGAACCCCATGTTACCCAGAACCCCATGTTACTCAAAACACCATGTTTCTCTGGTGGTAAAAACCAAACTAAATGAATAATGGTGGTTGTAGTCACTACTTTTAGATTTCTTCCAAGGTTCTAGAAAGTTAAACTAATTCTGAACTTGTTATTAAAATTAGAACCACTTCAGGTTTGTCACCACATTTTAAACACCAGTCCACTGCTGACCATCGATTTAAAACACACAACTGACCTAAGATCAGCATGTAGGGTCAGATTCATTCTACTCCTACTCCGTCCCCTGGGCTGCTCTCTCCTCTCCCGGTCCAGCTTCAGCTCTGGAGCTCAGAGAGACCATCTCCATGGCATTGACATAAAGATCCATGCTGCTCACCCTGTTCACTCTCTTCTGCCTCCTGGTGGGCTAGAGAGACACAGCACCAACAGTCAGACATTTACTCTCTGGTATCTCCATTCTCTCTCCCTCCCTCTCCCCCTCTCGTTTGAATGACTTGTAACATCTGAGTAAATGTCTTTACCTTGTAGTACAGGTAGGAGGTGGTGATGGCTGTCAGTAGGATAAGCAGCACTACAACGTGTCTGATGATGAAGGCTGGCAGAGGAGAGGCTGCAAACAGAAACACCTTTGATGAGGGGACTGATCATCTTCACATAGATCTGTGGGAAATCTGTCAATGACAAAGTTATAAGTCTGGTTCCTGTTCAGTTACCTGTGATGGTGAGGGAGAGGAGCTCACTCTCAGAGGAGAAATTATGAGAGAAAACATAATTGTCATAAACACAGATGTAGTTCCCTTGGTGGGAGTCATCTGCAGCAGGGAAGAGGAAGGCAGCAGAGTGATTGACAGCTGGCTGGGTCTGGGTTCTGTTGGAGCCGGTGAACGTGAGGAGGAAGGAGCCTCCTGGGTACTGTGGCTGAGTGGAGCAGGTGATGGTGAAGTTGTAGCCCCTGAACATCTCAGGCCCCTGGTGGCCCCTGAAGACCCCTCCCATTGGGTCAGTCAGGAAGATATCAGGCTGGACCAGGAGATCTGTAACAATAAAAGAGAACAAGAAAAACCTCTTCAACTAGTTTCCTATAGATATGACAATAACATCAGCATGTAACAGTGCCAGCCACCCTCCCTCACAGGGCAACATGAGTAGTGGGCCTACAGTCACTGAGACAACATATGTTGATATCAGGCTGAAGCAGGACATCTGGAACAAGAGGAGAGAAAAAGAAAACGTAGCTCCTCAACTACTTTCCTCATTTAGATGTGACAATAACATGACATGTGACAGTTGTAGTGAGTAGAGACGTTCACTGAGATAACACTCACATACAAAAGCATTCTGGGATATTTAAGTTGCATTTGATTCCTACTTGACTGAGTGATCTATTTTGCTAAGCAGATTTACAAGTTAAACAGTCATCATGAGAGGTGCAGAGGAAGTTGTATGAATGAAGGAAATCAGTTGAATATAATTATAATATGTTGTTATTACCTGAGCAGATCACTGTGAGTTCAGGAAGGAGATCATAACTTCTTCTACACTCCCTCAGTGAAGACTCAGACCCAGAACAGATAACTCTAAACCCTCTAATGGTGTTTCCAGGTAGTGCTGAAACAGTGGAGCCACAACCCAACTGTCTACACACTACTGCAGCTACATCCTCCTGCTCCCAGTCAGCTCCCACAATCCTCCACTCTCCCTGGTCGTACCACTCCACTCCACCAGCACAGCGACTGCCTCCTCCCACCAGCCTCACATCATCAGGCTCTGAGAAAATAAAAGAGAGAGACAGTAATCTTACTATTTTCTCACTAAAACACACCTATATTGTCTCTCATATTCTTCAATACAGGTGAGAAACAATGTTGATTGAGTGACAAACTGTTTCTTACCTGAGCAGGTGAGTCCAACAGCATTACCAGGTAGGCAGGTGTTGTTCTCTCTGTCTGAGGTGTCACAGTCCAGGAGAAGGGACTCATTGCCTTTACACTGGAACTCTTTATCCCAGGTCTGACCCTCACCTTCTCCATAGAGCCCCCCCTGTAGAGCTGCAGGAGCCCCACAGCCAACATCCCTACAGACTACCTCTGCATCCTGCCGGTCAAAGTCAGCTTCACACACTGAGGCCCAGGACTGATTGGACTTCACCTCCACTCTCCCAGAGCAGAGACCAGCTCCATCCACAAGCCGCACAGACTCTGGAGAAAAAGAGTTGGTTGAACATTCAATCAGTTTTGTTGATGACACTGTTAAGGACTAAACACAAATATGTTGGATAAAAGATTGTAGTTTGCTATGTTTGATACTGTAAGAGGTAGAAATGGGTTCTTAGTCACTCAGGATCGGGTTGGGAATAATGCAGGCAGGAGACAGGAATAAGTTCACTTCACTTTATAGAAAATAAACAGCTGGACATCCATCAGGCAGCTTCACTTCAGTACCATCTGATCTACAAGGTCTGATGCTGTATGTCAGGGTCAGGATGGGCCAAGAGGAGAAAAGGTTACTGGTTATGATGACATCACTGATGAGAACTCAGTGATAAAAATATATTTGATCTTTCCTATCTCTCCCTCTTCCTCTCCTCCTCCCTCCTCCTCTCTTTGTGACAGTGGTAGTGAGTAGAGACGTTCACTGAGGTAACACTCAAATACAAAGCATTCTGGGATATTTAAGTTGTATTTGATTCCTACTTGACTGAGTGATCTATTTAGTAAAGCAGACTGACAAGTTAAACAGTCATCATGAGAGGTGCAGAGGAAGTTGTATGAATAAAGGAAATCAGTTGAATGTAATTATAATATGTTGATATTTCCTGATCAGATCACTGTGAGTCCAGGAAGGAGATATAATACATGGACTAAAGTATGTGGAACTCAGCAGTGAGTTTTTCAACAGAGGATTATTTTTACGCTCTACGTGGTTCAGCCCTCGACTGTCTGTTCTGTGAGCTTGTGTTGTCTACCACTTCACGGCTGAGCCGTTGTTGCTCCGAGATTTTCCACGTTGAAATTCATTGACATCTTCAGTAAGAACAGTTTTCTGACGATGTTTGTCTATGGAGATTGCATGGCTGTGTGCTCGATTTTATACACCTGTCAGCAACAGGTGTGGCTGAAATAGCCGAACCCACTAATGTCCACATACTATTGGTAATATAGTGTATCTTGTTATTACCTGAGCAGATCACTGTGAGTCCAGGATGGAGATCATAACTTCTCCTACACTCCCTCAGTGAAGACTCAGACCCAGAACAGTAAACTCCAATCCCTCTAGTGGTGTCTCCAGGAAGTACTGAAACAGTGGAGCCACAACCCATCTGTCTACACACGACTGCAGCTACATTCTCCTGGTCCCACAATCCAGCTCCCACAGTCCTCCACTCTCCCTGGTCGTACCACTCCACTCCACCAGCACAGCGACTGCCTCCTCCCACCAGCCTCACATCATCAGGCTCTGAGAAAAGAAAAGAGAGAGACAGTAATCTGACTATTTTCTCACTAAAACACACCTATATTTTCTCTCATATTCTTCACTCCAGGTGAGAAACAATGTTGATTGAGTGACAAACTGTTTCTTACCTGAGCAGGTGAGTCCAACAGCATTACCAGGTAGGCAGGTGTTGTTCTCTCTGTCTGAGGTGTCACAGTCCAGGAGAAGGGACTCTTTGCCTTTACACTGGAACTCTTTATCCCAGGTCTGACCCTCACCTCCTCCATAGAGCCCCCCCTGTAGAGCTGCAGGAGCCCCACAGCCAACATCCCTACAGACTACCTCTGCATCCTGCCGGTCAAAGTCAGCTTCACACACTGAGGCCCAGGACTGATTGGACTTCACCTCCACTCTCCCAGAGCAGAGACCAGCTCCATCCACAAGCCGCACAGACTCTGGAGAAAAAGAGTTGGTTGAACATTCAATCAGTTTTGTTGATGACACTGTCAAGGACTAAACACAAATATGTTGGATAAAAGATTGTAGTTTGCTATGTTTGATACTGTAAGAGGTAGAAATGGGTTCTTAGTCACTCAGGATCGGGTTGGGAATAATGCAGGCAGGAGACAGGAATAAATGCACTTCACTTTATAGAAAATAAACAGCTGGACATCCATCAGGCAGCTTCACTTCAATACCATCTGAACTACAATGATCTGCCCATGAACATCTCCCATAAACCAATATGACAAACACAAATATAATGTTTAAATACATCTGACATCTCTCCCTCTATTTACATGAAATAAAAACACATAAAACATGATACATGGTAATATTGTATAATGTATAAATAAATCTCTCAATGTGACCAGTCTCTTACCTGAACAGGTCACATGATGATGATATCTACCATCACAGACACCAGGTCCTTCTCCTATGATGTCACACTGTCCAATAGAAGACTCATCTCCACTACAACTATATGGTGTGATTCCTCTTCTTCCATCTTCAATCAGAGGTCCTCTAGATTCAGCTACAGGATTCCCACAGTCCAGCTCTCTACACACAACCTTAACCTCTCTCATTATGCTCCACCACCCAGAACATACACCTGACCACTCTCCTCTGTAGAAGACTTCCACTGTCCCAGAACAGGAAGTGGTCCCATCCACCAGTCTGACTGAGAGTTCAGCTGTAAACAGCAGAGAGGAAAACACAGTGGTGAGGACAGATGATGACAGTGATTCTGTTATTCTAACAGCAGTAATGCTTTGTGGTAGACAAGTAAAAGTAGTTCCATAAAACACTACTTGTTATTGGGGTTTAGAATGGTTTGTATGGACACATGCATTTCTCCATGTGGGATAATAAAGTTGACTAATATTGAACTGCTATAATCACTGTAGATTTATACTCTACCTACCTGGTAGACTGACGCTTTGAGCCTGGAGATCTGAGGAGAAAGAGAGAGACAGAGGAGAAGAGAGAGACAGAGGTTAAATGAACATCAACATGACCTTTCATGATGTGATGGGGAAGACAGGCTTATCGTTGGTATGGTGCAACAACACCCATGTGTACATACACTATATATACAAAAGTATGTGGACACCCCTTCAAATGAGTGGACTCTATTTCAGCCACACCCGTTCCTGACAGATGTATCAAATCAAGCACTCAGCCATGCAATCTCCATAGACAAACATTGTTAATAGAATTGAGTTAATGAACTCCCCCTCTCTTCTCCTCTCCTACCCTCTCCTCCCACCTCTACTCTTCTCCCCTCTCCTCTCCTCTTCACCCCCTCTCTCCTCCTCTTCAACCCCTCTTTTCTCCTCTTCTCCTCTTCTCCCCTCTCCTCCCACCTCTACTCTTCTGCATTTCCATTTCAGGGGAGGAGATGGAGAGTGACTGCATTTCCACTTCAGGGGAGGAGATGGAGAGTGACCGCATTTCCACTTCAGGGGAGGAGATGGAGAGTGACTGCATTTTCCATAGCCAACTACTACCGGAGGTTTATCCAGGGCTTTGGTCAGGCAGCCAACTACTACCGGAGGTTTATCCAGGGCTTTGGTCAGGCAGCCAACTACTACCGGAGGTTTATCCAGGGCTTTGGTCAGGCAGCCAACTACTACCGGAGGTTTATCCAGGGCTTTGGTCAGGCAGCCAACTACTACCGGAGGTTTATCCGGGGCTTTGGTCAGGTAGCCAACCACTACCGGAAGTTTATCCAGGGCTTTGTTCAGGTAGCGACTCCCATTACCTAACTGCTGAAGGGGGAACCGGTGCGACTGCAGTGGACGGCTGAGGCGGACAGGGATTTTGGTCACCTGAGGGCTCTGTTTACCTCGGCTCCCCTGCCGGCTCATCCGGATCTGGGTGAGGAGCCGTGCTCTCTCAGCGCTCGGGTACGCCACTAAAGAAGAAGCTCCGCCCGGCGGAGCGAAACTATGGTGTGGGGGATCGGGAGCTGTTGGCTGTTGTCAAGGCTCTGAAGGCGTGGAGACATTGGCTTGAGGGGGCTAAACACCCTTTTCTCATCTGGACTGACCACAGCAATCTGGAGTACATCCGGGCAGCGAGGAGACTGAACCCTCGCCAGGCAAGGTGGGCCATGTTCTTCACCCGTTTAATTTTCACCCTTTCCTACAGACCAGGTTCCCAGAACGCTAAGGCAGACACACTGTCCTACAGGCCAGGTTCCCAGAATGCTAAAGCAGACACACTGTCCTACAGACCAGGTTCCCAGAACGCTAAGGCAGACACACTATCCTACAGACCAGGTTCCCAGAATGCTAAGGCAGACACACTGTCCTACAGACCAGGTTCCCAGAACGCTAAGGCAGACACACTATCCTACAGACCAGGTTCCCAGAACGCTAAGGCAGACACACTATCCTACAGACCAGGTTCCCAGAACGCTAAGGCAGACACACTATCCTACAGACCAGGTTCCCAGAATGCTAAAGCAGACACACTGTCCTACAGACCAGGTTCCCAGAACGCTAAGGCAGACACACTATCCTACAGACCAGGTTCCCAGAACGCTAAAGCAGACACACTGTCCTACAGACCAGGTTCCCAGAATGCTAAGGTAGACACACTATCCTACAGACCAGGTTCCCAGAACGCTAAAGCAGACACACTGTCCTACAGACCAGGTTCCCAGAACGCTAAGGCAGACACACTATCCTACAGACCAGGTTCCCAGAATGCTAAAGCAGACACACTGTCCTACAGACCAGGTTCCCAGAACGCTAAGGCAGACGCACTGTCCCGGATGTATGACACAGAGGAGCGGTCCATAGATCACACTCCCGAACTTCCGGCCTCTTGCCTGGTGGCACCGGTAGTGTGGGAGCTGGACGCGGACATCGAGCGGGCGTTACGTACAGAGCCCACTCCCCTCCACCTGCCCAGAGGGACGTTACAGCCCTTACCCGTTCCACAACGACCGTGGTCGCACCTTTCTGTGGACTTCCTCAAGGATCTTCCTCCCTCACGATCCTGGTCATTGTGGATCGGTTCTCTAAGTCCTGCGGTCTCCTTCCTTTGCCCGGTCTCCCTACGGCCCTACAGACTGAGGAGGCCCTGTTTACACATGTCTTATAGGCACTATGGAGTGCCAGAGGATATTGTGTCTGATCGAGGTCCCCAGTTCACGTCAAGGGTCTGGAGGGCGTTCATGGAACGTCTGGGGGTCTCCGTCAGCCTTACCTCTGGTTTTCACCTCCGCCACCGCAGTGAGGCCCCGGTCTGGCTCTCGACCCGAAACCTGCCCCTCCGCCTGCCCTGCCGGAAGCTGGGCCCGCGGATTGTGGGGACATTCAAAGTCCTGAGGAGACTGAACGAGGTTTGCTACAGGTTACAGCTTCCCCCCGATTACCGTATTAACCCCTCGTTCCATGTGTCTCTCCTCAGGCTGGTGGTGGCTGGTCCACTCCAGGAGTCTGAGGTGCAGGTGGTTCCTCCGCCCCCTCTGGACATCGAGGGGAACCCGGCGTATGCTGTTTGAGCCATAATGGACTCGAGGCATCGGGCGAAAGGCCTTCAGTACCTCGTGGAGTGGGAGGGGTACGGTCCGGAGGAGAGATGCTGGGTAGCGGTGGAGGACGTTTTGGACCCTTCGCTGTACTAGACTGTTGGGGGTCTGGGAGAGAATTGAGTTATATAACAGACCAGTGTGGGTCAGGGAGAGAGATGAGTAATACACTAGACCAGTGTGGGTCAGGGAGAGAGATGAGTAATACACTAGACCAGTGTGGGTCAGGGAGAGAGATGAGTAATACACTAGACCAGTGTGGGTCAGGGAGAGGGTTGAGTTCTGTACTAGACAGGTAGACAGGTAGAAAACACATGTTGACTCCCCCTGTAGAGAAACATCAACGCATCCTCCTCTTTTATGTATCTTACATGTCTATGACTCTGTCATACAGGACACCAATGCTATGGGTGACAATATAATAAACCACACAGTATCTAGAACTACACAATTATTAAATATTTACTGACTAGAAATATAATAAACCTACACATTATCTAGAACTACTGTCACACCCTGACCATAGTATTCTTTGTTTTCCTTGTTATTTTCATTAGGTCAGGGTGTGACATGGGTGATGTATGTGTTTTTTGTCTTGTCTAGGGGTTTTGTATGTTTATGGGGCTGGGACCTTTCTAGGTATATTGTATGTCTATGGTTGCCTAGATTGGTTCTCAATTAGAGGCAGCTGTCTATCGTTGTCTCTGATTGGGAACCATATTTGGGCAGCCATATTGTGTGGGTACTTTGTGGGTGATTGTTTCCGTGTCTGTTTCACCACACGGTACTGTTTCGGTTTGGTATTTGTACGTTTATTGTTTTGTATTTCATTAGTGTTCAGTGTTTGTCTTATTAAAATCGTCATGAACACGTACCAGGCCGCATCTTGGTCTGATCCTTCCTCCTCTTCAGACGAAGAGGAGGAAATCAGCTGTGACAACTACAAAATGTCAAAGTGAACTTAAATGCTGTTTGGCCCAAAACAGACAGGACACGGTGGCAGACGATCTGACCACTGTGACTGATAGAAAACAGAGAAACAAATGGACAATGTAGAGACAATGTGAGCATGGCCTTGCTATTGAGAGAGGTCATCATAGGCAGAGAGAAGTCAGGCTATGTGCCCACTACTCACAAAATGAGGTGGAAACTGAGCTGCACCTCCTAACCTCCTGCCAAATGTACGTTGATATAAGAGACATACAGTGTTAAATCATGTCAGCAGAATGTGTGACCTGTTGTGATGAGAACAGGGTAACCAGTGGAGAACAAACACCACAGTAAATAAAACCTAGGACGAGATGTATCACTTTAGGTCATTTCCCTTGACATTTTTACTTCTACTAGTTGTACACACAGCTCACACTCTCCTACACACCAGCTGACTGAGAGGGCCCTAGAGGAGCCGGCTGGCTGAGAGGGCCCTAGTGGAGCCTGGTGGCTGAGAGGGCCCTAGTGGAGCCAGGTGGTTGAGAGGGCCCTAGTGGAGCCTGGTGGCTGAGAGGGCCCTAGTGGAGCCAGGTGGCTGAGAGGGCCCTAGTGGAGCCAGCTGGCTGAGAGGAGCTTAGTGGAGCCAGGTGGCTGAGAGGGCCCTAGTGGAGCCTGGTGGCTGTGAGGGCCCTAGTGGAGCCTGGTGGCTGAGAGGGCCCTAATGGAGCCAGGTGGCTGAGAGGAGCTTAGTGGAGCCAGGTGGCTGAGAGGAGCTTAGTGGAGCCAGGTGGCTGAGAGGGCCCTAATGGAGCCAGGTGGCTGAGAGGAGCTTAGTGGAGCCAGGTGGCTGAGAGGAGCTTAGTGGAGCCAGGTGGCTGAGAGGAGCTTAGTGGAGCCAGGTGGCTGAGAGGAGCTTAGTGGAGCCAGGTGGCTGAGAGGAGCTTAGTGGAGCCAGGTGGCTGAGAGGGCCCTAGTGGAGCCAGGTGGCTGAGAGGAGCTTAGTGGAGCCAGGTGGCTGAGAGGAGCTTAGTGGAGCCAGGTGGCTGAGAGGGCCCTAGTGGAGCCAGGTGGCTGAGAGGGCCCTAGTGGAGCCAGGTGCCTGAGAGGAGCTTAGTGGAGCCAGGTGGCTGAGAGGAGCTTAGTGGAGCCAGGTGGCTGAGAGGGCCCTAGTGGAGCCAGGTGCCTGAGAGGGCCCTAGTGGAGCCAGGTGGCTGAGAGGAGCTTAGTGGAGCCAGGTGGCTGAGAGGGCCCTAGTGGAGCCTGGTGGCTGAGAGGGCCCTAGTGGAGCCAGGTGGCTGAGAGGGTCCTGGTGGAGCCAGGTGGCTGAGAGGAGCTTAGTGGAGCCAGGTGGCTGAGAGGGCCCTAGTGGAGCCAGGTGGCTGAGAGGGCCCTAGTGGAGCCAGGTGGCTGAGAGGGCCCTAGTGGAGCCAGGTGCCTGAGAGGGCCCTAGTGGAGCCAGGTGGCTGAGAGGGCCCTAGTGGAGCCAGGTGCCTGAGAGGGCCCTAGTGGAGCCAGGTGGCTGAGAGGGCCCAAGTGGAGCCAGGTGGCTGAGAGGGCCCTAGTGGAGCCAGGTGGCTGAGAGGGCCCTAGTGGAGCCAACAAGCTGAAAGGGCCCTAGTGGAACCGGCTGACTGAGAGGGCCCCAGTGGAGCCGGCTGACTGAGAGGGCCCCAGTGGAGCAGGCTGGCTGAGAGGGCCTTAGTGGAGCCGGCTGACTGAGAGGGCCCCAGTGGAGCCGGCTGACTGAGAGGGCCCCAGTGGAGCAGGCTGGCTGAGAGGGCCTTAGTGGAGCCGGCTGACTGAGAGGGCCCCAGTGGAGCCGGCTGACTGAGAGGGCCCCAGTGGAGCAGGCTGGCTGAGAGGGCCTTAGTGGAGCCGGCTGTCTGAGAGGGCCTTAGTGGAGCCGGCTGGCTGAGAGGGCCCTAGTGGAGCCGGCTGACTGAGAGGGCCCCAGTGGAGCAGGCTGGCTGAGAGGGCCTTAGTGGAGCCGGCTGTCTGAGAGGGCCATTGTGGAGCAGGCTGGTTTAGAGGGCCCCAGTGGAGCAGGCTGGCTGAGAGGGCCTTAGTGGAGCCGGCTGTCTGAGAGGGCCATTGTGGAGCAGGCTGGCTGAGAGGGCCTTAGTGGAGCCGGCTGTCTGAGAGGGCCATTGTGGAGCCGGCTGACTGAGAGGGCCCTAGTGTAGCAGGCTGGCTGAGAGGGCCTTAGTGGAGCCGGCTGACTGAGAGGGCCCCAGTGGAGCCGGCTGACTGAGAGGGCCCCAGTGGAGCAGGCTGGCTGAGAGGGCCTTAGTGGAGCCGGCTGTCTGAGAGGGCCCTAGTGGAGCAGGCTGGCTGAGAGGGCCTTAGTGGAGCCGGCTGGCTGAGAGGGCCCTAGTGGAGCCGGCTGACTGAGAGGGCCCCAGTGGAGCAGGCTGGCTGAGAGGGCCTTAGTGGAGCCGGCTGTCTGAGAGGGCCATTGTGGAGCAGGCTGGTTTAGAGGGCCCCAGTGGAGCAGGCTGGCTGAGAGGGCCTTAGTGGAGCCGGCTGTCTGAGAGGGCCATTGTGGAGCCGGCTGACTGAGAGGGCCCTAGTTTAGCCGGCTGACTGAGAGGGCCATAGTGGAGCCCTTCCCTTACTCTTTCTCTCTTCTCTACAAATCTCTCTCCCCCCCTCTCTTCCCTCCCCCCTCTCTACATAATATATACTCTCATTCATTTACATAGAGAAAGATACAATCAATCATTGACACACTGAATATACAACAGTCAGATGCAGGACACCATCACAACTTAACTGACATTAGTGCCTGTCCCCAGATGGACAGTTAGACTACAGTAAAGTACATTTACAGGTGATCACATCATTGTCCTGCTTTGAGACACATTTTTACTGTCTGCGTCCAGTTGCATGTTATTTTACTAACCCTGCAAATTATAATATATCTTACAATATCAAATCATATCTCAGTAACTGTCACAAGTGTATATCACTATAACAGCATCCTCCTCCTCAGTCTGTCAGTGAGTAAGAACTATCTCTCTCTCCTATCTCTCTCTCTCTCCCTCCTCCCCTGTCTCCTCCTCAGTCTGTCAGTGAGTAAGAACTATCTGTCTCTCCTATCTCTCTCTCTCCCTCCTCCCCTGTCTCCTCCTCAGTCTGTCAGTGAGTAAGAACTATCTCTCTCTCCTATCTCTCTCTCTCTCTCCCTCCTCCCCTGTCTCCTCCTCAGGCTGTCAGTGAGTAAGAACTATCTCTCTCTCCTATCTCTCTCTCTCTCCCTCCTCCCCTGTCTCCTCCTCAGGCTGTCAGTGAGTAAGATCTCTCTCTCCTATCTCTCTCTCCTATATCTCTCTCTCCCTTCTCCCCTGTCTCCTCCTCAGTCTGTCAGTGAGTAAGAACTATCTCTCTCTCCTATCTCTCTCTCCTATATCTCTCTCTCCCTTCTCCCCTGTCTCCTCCTCAGTCTGTCAGTGAGTAAGAACTATCTCTCTCTCTCTCTCTCTCCCTCCTCCCCTGTCTCCTCCTCAGTCTGTCAGTGAGTAAGAACTATCTCTCTCTCCTATCTCTCTCCTCCCCTGTCTCCTCCTCAGTCTGTCAGTGAGTAAGAACTATCTCTCTCTCCTATCTCTCTCTCTCCCTCCTCCCCTGTCCCCTCCTCAGGCGGTCAGTGAGTAAGAACGATCTCTCTCCCCCAGCCTTGTGGTTGATTAAAAAAAAATTGAGCACACTGCCATGCAATCTCCATAGACAAACATTGACAGTATAATGGCCTTCCTGAAGAACTCAGTGACAATCAACACGTCACCATCATAGTATGCTACCTTTCCAACAAGTCTGTTGGTCTAATTTCCACCCTGCTTTAGCTGCCCCGGTCAACTGTAAGTGCTGTTATTGTGACGTGGAAACGTCTAGGAGCAGCAGTGGCTTAGCCTCGAAGTGGTAGCTCACACAAGCTCACAGGACGGGACCGCGAGTGCTGAAGTTCGTCGCGTGTAAAAATCATCTGTCCTCGGTTGCAACACTCACTTCCGAATTCCAAACTTCCTCTGGAAGAAACTTCAGCACAAGAACTGTTCGTCTGGAGCTTCATGAAATGGGTTTCTACAGCAGAGCAGCAGCACACAAGCCTAAGATCACCATGTGCAATGCCAAGCATCTGCTGGAGTGGAAACACTTTCTCTGGAGTGTTGAATCACGTTTCACCATCTGGCAGTCCGTACCACAAACCTGGGGTTGGCAGATGCCAGGAGAACGCTACCTGCCCCAAAGCATAGTGCCAACTGTAAAGTTTGGTGGAGGAGGAATAATGGTCTGGGGTTGTTTTTAATGGATCGGGTTAGGCCCCTTAGTTTCATTGAAGGGAAATCTAATCGCTACAGCATACAATGACATTCTAGACTATTCTGTGCTTCCAACTTTGTGGCAACAGTTTGGGGAAGGCCCTTTCCTGTTTTCAGCATGACAATGCCCCTGTACCCAAAGCGAGGTCCATACAGAAATAGTTTGTTGAGATCGATGTGGAAGAACTTACTGGCCTTCACAGAGCCCTGACCTAAACCCCATTGAATACCTTTAGGGATGAATTGAAACGTTGACTGAGCCAGGCCTAATCGCCCAACCTCACTAATGCTGTTGTGGCTGAATGGAAGCAAGTCCCTGCAGCAATGTTCCATCATCTAGTGGAAAGCCTTACCAGAAGACTGGGGGCTGTTATAGCAGCAATGTTCCATCTTCTAGTGGAAAGCCTTCCCAGAAGAGTGTAGGCTGTTATAGCAGCAAAGGGGGGGACCAACTCCATATCAATGCCCATGATTTTGGAATGAGATGTTAGATGAGCAGGTGTCCACATACTTTTGGTCATGTAGTGTACATTCCCCTTCCATGCAAATGTGTAACTCTCTTTGCAGATGAGATTAAATCTAATTGAAAATATATATATATATATAATTTTTTTTCATGATTAATTTCAGAGGTCAGGGGTCAAGCTGAGCCGGACCAAGAGTGGAAAAGGTTGCTGGTTATGATGACATCACTGGTGAGAAGTCAGTAAAGACAAGATATTCAGTTGGCTGCATGTTAGTCTGTCAGCCCTATCTCTGTTGACATCTCACTTTCTCTCCACGCCTTCTCTCTCTCTCTCTCTGTTCCTCTCTCTCTTCCTGACAGATAGCATCAGACCTGTTGCCTTGGTAACAGACCTCTATCATCTACACCCCCCTTCTCCTACTCTAACATCAGACCAATATAATATATAATATGTCAAGTATAAGTAGTTCCATAAAACACTACTTGTTATTGGGTTTTAGAATGGTATGTGGTATAATAAATTTGACTAATATTGAACTATTATAATCACTGTAGATTTATACTCTACCTACCTGGTGGACTGACGCTTTGAGCCTGGAGATCTGAGGAGAAAGAGAGAGACAGAGGAGGAAGAGAGAGGCAGAGGTTAAATCAACATAACATGACCTTTCATGATATGATGGGGATGACAGTGGTATGGTGCAACAACACCCATGTGTAAACACATTCCCCATCTCTCCCCACCCCTCCTCTCTCACCTATCTTGCTCTATGCGCTCCTTTCCCATCGCCCCTCCTTTCTCCCTCCCTCCTCCTCTCTCCTCCTCCTCAAATCTCGCTCCCCACCCCTCCTCTCTTCTCTTCTCATCTCTCTCTCTCTCTCTCTCTCTCTCTCTCTCTCTCTCTCTCTCTCTCTCTCTCTCTCTCTCTCTCTCTCTCTCTCTCTCTCTCTCTCTCTCTCTCTCTCTCTCTCTCTCTCTCTCTCTCTCTCTCTCTCTCTCTCTCTCTCTCTCTCTCTCTCTCTCTTCGTGACGTATAGTGTTGGACCTGTTGATCTTGACTCAGCTCATAGACCTCTAGCATCTACACCCCTCCCTTCTCCTACTCTAACATAACACCAATATAATATATAATACATAATATATACTCTCATTTATTTACATAGAGACAGATACAATCAATCATTGACACACTGAATGTACAACAGTCAGATGCAGGACACCATCACAACTTAACTGACATTAGTGCCTGTCCCCAGATGGACAGTTTGACTACAGTAAAGTACATTTACAGGTGATCACATCATTGTCCTGCTTTGAGACACA
>NW_025746025.1:137500-157500 GCF_021184085.1 Oncorhynchus gorbuscha | reverse complement strand
GGAGAGGAGAGGAGAGGGAGAGAGGAGAGGGAGAGGGGGAGGAGGGGGGAGGAGAGAGGAGAGAGAGAGGAGAGGAGGGAGAGGAGAGGAGAGGAGAGGAGGAGGAGAGGAGAGGAGAGGAGGGAGAGGAGGGAGAGAGAGGGAGGGAGAGGAGGAGAGGAGGGAGAGGAGGGAGAGGAGGGAGAGGAGAGGGGAGGAGAGGAGAGGAGGGAGAGGAGAGGAGGGAGAGAGAGAGAGGAGGAGGAGAGAGGAGGGAGGAGGGAGAGGAGAGAGAGAGAGGGAGAGGAGAGGAGAGGAGAGGAGAGGAGAGGAGGAGAGGAGGGAGAGGAGAGGAGAGGAGAGGAGAGGAGAGGAGAGGAGAGGAGAGGAGAGAGGAGAGGAGAGAGAGGGAGAGGAGAAGAGGAGAGGAGAGGAGGGAGAGGAGAGGAGAGGTGGAGGAGAGGAGAGGAGAAGAGAGAGGGAGGAGAGAGGAGAGGAGAGGAGAGGAGAGGAGAGGAGAGGAGGAGAGGAGAGGAGGGAGGAGGAGAGGAGGGAGAGGAGAGGAGAGGAGAGGGAGAGAGGAGAGGAGAGGAGAGGAGGAGAGGAGGGGGAGAGAGAGAGGTGGAGGAGAGGAGAGGAGGTGGAGGAGAGGAGAGAGAGAGGAGAGGAGAGGAGAGGAGAGGAGAGGAGAGGAGAGGAGAGGAGAGGAGAGGAGAGGAGAGGAGAGGAGGGAGAGGAGAGGAGGGAGAGGAGAGAGGTGGAGGGAGAAGAGGAGAGGTGGAGGAGGAGGAGGAGAGGAGGGAGAAGAGGAGAGGGAGAGGGGAGAGGAGGAGAGGAGAGGAGAGGTGAGGAGAGGAGGGAGAGGAGGGAGGAGGAGAGGGAGAGGAGGGGGAGAGGAGAGGGAGAGGAGAGGAGAGGAGAGGAGAGGAGAGGAGAGAGGAGAGGAGAGGAGAGGAGAGGTGGAGGAGGAGAGGAGGGAGAGGAGAGGAGAGGAGAGGAGAGGAGGAGGGAGAGGGAGAGGAGAGGGGAGAGAGAGGAGAGGAGAGGAGAGGAGAGGAGAGAGAGGAGAGGAGAGAGGAGAGGAGAGGAGAGGAGGAGAGGAGGGAGGAGGGAGAGAGGAGAGGAGAGGAGAGGAGGGGGAGAGGAGAGGAGAGGAGAGGGGAGAGAGAGGAGAGGGGAGAAGAGGAGGGAGAGGAGAGGAGAGGAGAGGGAGAGGAGAGGAGAGGAGAGGAGAGGAGAGGGAGGTGGAGGAGAGGTGGAGGGAGAGGAGAGGAGAGGAGAGGAGAGGAGAGGAGAGGGAGAGGAGAGGAGAGGAGAGGAGAGGAGAGGAGAGGAGAGGAGGAGAGGAGAGGAGAGGAGAGGAGGGAGAAGAGGAGAGGAGAGGGGAGAGGAGAGGAGAGGAGAGGAGAGGGAGAGGGGAGAGGGAGAGGAGAGGAGAGGAGAGGAGAGGAGAGGAGAGGTGGAGGAGAGGAGGGAGAGGAGGAGGAGGGAGAAGAGAGAGGGAGAGGAGAAGAGGAGGGAGAGGGAGAGGAGAGGAGGGAGAAGAGGAGAGGAGAGGAGAGGAGAGGAGAGAGGAGAGGAGGAGGGAGAGGAGAGGAGAGGAGAGGAGGGGAGAGGGAGAGGAGAGGAGAGAGAGGAGAGAGAGGAGAGGTGGAGGAGAGGAGAGGAGAGGAGAGGAGAGGAGAGGAGGAGGGAGAGGGAGAAGAGGAGAGAGGAGAGGAGAGGAGAGGAGAGAGAGGGAGAGGAGGGAGAGGAGAGAGAGGAGAGGGAGGAGAGGGAGAGGAGAGGAGAGGAGGGAGAAGAGAGAGGAGGGAGAGAGAGGGAGAGGGAGAGGGAGAGGAGGGAGAGAGGAGAGGAGAGGAGAGGAGAGGAGGGAGGAGAGGAGGGAGAAGAGGAGAGGGAGGGGGAGAAGAGGAGAGGAGAGGAGAGGAGAGGAGAGGAGAGGAGAGGAGGAGAGGAGAGGAGAGGTGGAGGAGAGGAGAGGAGAGGAGAGGAGGAGAGGGAGAGGAGGAGAGGAGAGGAGAGGAGAGGAGGGGAGGAGAGGTGGAGGAGAGGAGAGGGAGGAGAGGAGAGGAGAGGAGAGAGAGGGGAGGGAGAGAGGGAGAAGAGGAGAGGGAGAGGAGAGAGGAGAGGAGAGGAGAGGAGAGGAGGGGAGAGGTGGAGGAGGAGAGGAGGAGAGGAGAGGAGGGAGAGGAGAGGAGGGAGGAGGGGAGAGGAGGAGGGAGAAGAGGAGAGGGAGAGGGGAGAGAGGAGAGAGAGAGAGAGGAGGGAGGAGGAGAGGTGGAGGAGAGGAGGAGAGGAGAGAGAGGAGAGGAGAGGGAGAGGGAGAGAGAGGAGAGGAGAGGAGAGAGGAGAGGAGAGGTGGAGGAGAGGTGGAGGAGAGAGAGGAGAGAGAGAGAGAGGGGAGGGAGGGAGGAGGAGGGAGAGGAGGGAGGGAGAGAGAGGAGAGGAGATGGAGAGAGGAGAGGAGGAGAGGGAGAGGAGAGGAGAGGAGATGAGAGGAGAGGAGAGGAGAGGAGAGGGAGAGGAGAGAGGAGAGGAGAGGAGAGGAGAGGAGAGGTGGGAGAGAGAGGAGGGAGGAGAGGAGAGGAGAGGAGAGAGGAGAGGAGAGAGAGGAGAGGAGAGGAGAGAGAGGGGAGAGGGGAGAGGGAGAGGAGAGGAGGGGAGGGAGAGGGGAGAGAGGAGAGGAGAGGAGAGGAGAGAGGAGAGGAGAGGAGGGAGGGAGGGAGAAGAGGAGAGGGGAGGGGGAGAAGAGGAGAGGGAGAGAGAGGAGGTGGAGGAGAGGAGGGGAGGAGAGGGAGGAGAGGAGAGGGAGGGGAGAGAGGAGGGAGAGGGAGAGGGAGAGGGGAGAGAGGGAGGAGAGGAGAGGTGGAGGAGAGGTGGAGGAGAGGAGGGAGAGGAGGGAGAGGAGAGGAGAGGAGAGGAGAGGAGAGGAGAGGAGGGAGAGGAGAGGAGAGGAGAGGGAGAGGGAGGAGAGGAGAGGAGGAGGGGAGAGGGGAGAGAGGAGAGGGGAGAGAGAGGGAGAGGGGGAGGAGGGAGAGGAGGAGAGGGAGAGGGAGAAGAGAGGGGGAGGAGGGGGAGAGAAGAGGGAGAGGGGAGAAGGGGAGGGGGAGGAGGGGGAGAGAAGAGGGAGAGGGGAGAAGAGGAGAGGGGAGGAGAGGAGAGGGAGGAGAGGGGGAGAGGGGGAGAGGGAGAGGAGAGGAGAGGAGAGGAGAGGGGGAGGAGAGGAGGGAGAAGAGGAGAGGGAGAGGGGAGAGGGAGAGGAGGAGAGGGGAGGAGAGGGGAGGAGAGGGAGAGGGGGAGAGGGAGAGAGGAGAGGGGAGGAGAGGAGGGAGAGAGGAGAGGGAGAGGGGAGAAGAGGAGAGGGGAGGAGAGGGAGAGAAGAGGGAGAGGGGAGGGGGAGAGGGGAGGAGGGGAGAGAGAGGGAGAGGGGAGAAGAGGAGAGGGAGAGGGGGAGGAGAGGGAGAGGGAGGAGAGGAGAGAGGGAGAGGGGAAGAGGAGAGGGGAGAGAGGAGAGAAGGGGAGAGGGAGAGGGAGAGGGGAGGAGAGGGGAGAGAAGAGGGAGAGGGGAGAGGGGAGGGAGAGGGGGAGAGGGAGAGGGGAGGAGAGGGAGAGAAGAGGGAGAGGGGAGAAGAGGAGAGGGAGAGGGAGAGGGGGAGGAGAGGGAGAGGGAGGAGAGGGAGAGAGAGGGAGAGGGGAGAGAGAGGGAGAGGGGAGAGAGGGGAGAGAGAGGGAGAGGGGAGAAGAGGAGAGGGAGAGGGGAGAGAAGAGGGAGAGGGGAGAGAGGAGAGAAGAGGGAGAGGGGAGAAGAGGAGAGGGAGAGGGAGAGAAGAGGGAGAGGGGAGAGAGGAGAGGGAGAGGGGGAGAAGAGGAGAGGGAGAGGGGAGAAGAGGAGAGGGGGAGGAGAGGGAGAGGGGAGAGAAGAGGGAGAGGGGAGAGAGGAGAGGGAGAGGGAGAGAGAGGAGAGGGGAGGAGAGGAGAGGGGAGAGAAGAGGAGAGGGAGAGGGGGGAGGAGAGGGAGAGGGGAGAGGAGGTACTGTTTGTCCCACCGTTCCTCTCAGAGGACTCTACTGTTATCAACTGGGCATTTCAGTGAAGTGAACAAGTGCACACTTCAGGAGAAAGGAGTGATAATTGTCCTGCGTCTGTCCTGCGTCTGTGACACCAGATTACCACCTAGTGGCCGTAAGAGGAACTGTCCTGTCAGTGTGTTTTTACTGCTGGCTCAAAACAACACATGAAACAGGATATGATTCATGTGTGAGTACTAAAAGCATATGAATATAGTATATTATTGTAACTGACATTTAGACTTACAAGTTATGTCGTTGTCTTTTGTTTGAATTGTTTATGTGTCCGCTGTGCGAAATGTATATACAAGCGGAACTACGTAGCTAATACTGTTGTAACGGGGATCCTTATTGTAGCAACACACTTTCGGAGGGAAGGCTGCATGTCGTCGGGTGTAGTTCATAAAGGTTGAAGAGTTGAATGTTAGGATGAAGTGTGAATTCATGCCAGGAATAATAAGTGTGAAGTTTGATTTCCTCCCTTCTGTAATAAGTATTTTTTCAAGAGGTATTTGTTCCTTTATTCACGTGTTTAATCTGAACCCGTTATAACGCCGGTTAAACTGTTATGTATGTAAGCACTTCAGAGTTGTACCAAGCTAATAAGTCACTCGTAAGATAAGGTTGTAAGAGTGCTTAACTGTATTTTTCATTTACTTTATAGTTGGTTCATATATCCTAAAGTCAATAGCGAATGTTATATTTATATATTTAGATATTTATTTAGCCGTTCGTGAATTGAAGACCTATTTCAGCCAGTTAACCAAGTTGTTGCTGTCTTAGCCAGCCGTGTTAATGACGAGCTGACGAGCACCGTTGGTCTCTGCACTACAATGTCACGCTAGTTATTACCAGCAGGTGATTTACCAGCAGGTGATTTACCAGCAGGTGATTTACTAGCAGGTGATTTACCAGCAGGTGATTTACCAGCAGGTGATTTACCAGCAGGTGATTTACCAGCAGGTGATTTACCAGCAGGTGATTTACCAGCAGGTGATTTACCAGCAGGTGATTTACCAGCAGGTGATTTACCAGCAGGTGATTTACTAGCAGGTGACTTATTGAAATATTAAGGAATGTTTATTTTCTTACTACCTTAAAAGGTTTATATAAAAGGTGATTTACTCTGTATTTATGGATTAATATCACTTCACATTGAGGGTTTGTATCAATAACGTTACTGTTGTTCCTATCTAACCATGTATCACTACTGTTGTTCCTATCTAACAGGTGTCCTACCTAACCATGTATCACTACTGTTGTTCCTATCTAACATATATATTGTGTCCTAGCATGTATCACTACTTTGTTCCTATCCAACATATATATTGTGTCCTATCTAACCATGTTCACTACTGTTGTGACCTACTAACCATGTATCACTACTGTTGTTCCTATCTAACCATGTATCACTACTGTTGTTCCTATCTAACAGATTGTATCACTACTGTTGTTCCTATCTAACAGATATATTGTGTCCTATGTATCACTACTGTTGTTCCTATCTAACAGATATATTGTGTCCTACCTAACCATGTATCACTACTGTTGTTCCTATCTAACCATGTATCACTACTGTTGTTCCTATCTAACAGATATATTGTGTCCTACCTAACCATGTATCACTACTGTTGTTCCTATCTAACCATGTATCACTACTGTTGTTCCTATCTAACCATGTATCACTACTGTTGTTCCTATAACCATGTATCACTACTGTTGTTCCTATCTAACCATGTATCACTACTGTTGTTCCTATCTAACAGATATATTGTGTCCTACCTAACCATGTATCACTACTGTTGTTCCTATCTAACAGATATATTGTGTCCTATCTAACCATGTATCACTACTGTTGTTCCTATCTAACAGATATATTGTGTCCTATCTAACCATGTATCACTACTGTTGTTCCTATCTAACAGATATATTGTGTCCTATCTAACCATGTATCACTACTGTTGTTCCTATCTAACCATGTATCACTACTGTTGTTCCCATCTAACAGATATATTGTGTCCTATCTAACCATGTATCACTACTGTTGTTCCTATCTAACAGATATATTGTGTCATGTATCACTACTGTTGTTCCTATCTAACCATGTATCACTACTGTTGTTCCTACCTAACCATGTATCACTACTGTTGTTCCTATCTAACCATGTGTCACTACTGTTGTTCCTATCTAACAGATATATTGTGTCCTACCTAACCATGTATCACTACTGTTGTTCCTATCTAACCATGTATCACTACTGTTGTTCCTATCTAACAGATATATTGTGTCCTATCTAACCATGTATCACTACTGTTGTTCCTATCTAACAGATATATTGTGTCCTATCTAACCATGTATCACTACTGTTGTTCCTATCTAACCATGTATCACTACTGTTGTTCCTATCTAACCATGTATCACTACTGTTGTTCCTATCTAACCATGTATCACTACTGTTGTTCCTATCTAACCATGTTCCTATCTAACAGATATATTGTGTCCTATAACCATGTATCACTACTGTTGTTCCTATCTAACCATGTATCACTACTGTTGTTCCTATCTAACAGTATATTGTTCCTATCTAACCATGTATCACTACTGTTGTTCCTATCTAACAGATATCTAACCATGTATCACTACTGTTGTTCCCATCTAACCATGTATCACTACTGTTGTTCCTATCTAACCATGTATCACTACTGTTGTTCCTATCTAACCATGTATCACTACTGTTGTTCCTATCTAACCATGTATCACTACTGTTGTTCCTATCTAACCATGTATCACTACTGTTGTTCCTATCTAACCATGTATCACTACTGTTGTTCCTATCTAACCATGTATCACTACTGTTGTTCCTATCTAACCATGTATCACTACTGTTGTTCCTATCTAACCATGTATCACTACTGTTGTTCCTATCTAACCATGTATCTACTGTTGTTCCTATCTAACCATGTATCACTACTGTTGTTCCTATCTAACCATGTATCACTACTGTTGTTCCTATCTAACCATGTATCACTACTGTTGTTCCTATCTAACCATGTATCACTACTGTTGTTCCTTCTAACCATGTGTCACTACTGTTGTTCCTATCTAACCATGTATCACTACTGTTGTTCCTATCTAACCATGTATCACTACTGTTGTCCTACCTAACCATGTATCACTACTGTTGTTCCTAAACCATGTATCACTACTGTTGTTCCTATCTAACCATGTATCACTACTGTTGTTCCTATCTAACCATGTATCCATGTATCAACTACTACTGTTGTTCCTATCTAACCATGTATCACTACTGTTGTTCCTATCTAACCATGTATCACTACTGTTGTTCCTATCTAACCATGTATCACTACTGTTGTTCCTATCTAACCATGTATCACTACTGTTGTTCCTATCTAACCATGTATCACTACTGTTGTTCCTATCTAACAGATATATTGTGTCCTATAACCATGTATCACTACTGTTGTTCCTATCTAACCATGTATCACTACTGTTGTTCCTATCTAACCATGTATCACTACTGTTGTTCCTATCTAACCATGTATCACTACTGTTGTTCCTATCTAACCATGTATCACTACTGTTGTTCCTATCTAACCATGTATCACTACTGTTGTTCCTATCTAACCATGTATCACTACTGTTGTTCCTATCTAACCATGTATCACTACTGTTGTTATCACTACTGTTGTTCCTATCTAACCATATCACTACTGTTGTTCCTATCTAACCATGTATCACTACTGTTGTTCCTATCTAACCATGTGTCACTACTGTTGTTCCTATCTAACCATGTATCACTACTGTTGTTCCTATAACCATGTATCACTACTGTTGTTCCTATCTAACCATGTATCACTACTCCTATAACCATGTATCACTACTGTTGTTCCTATCTAACCATGTATCATACTGTTGTTCCTACCTAACCATGTATCACTACTGTTGTTCCTATCTAACCATGTATCACTACTGTTGTTCCTACTGTATCACTACTGTTGTTCCTATCTAACCATGTATCACTACTGTTGTTCCTATCTAACCATGTATCACTACTGTTGTTCCTATCTAACCATGTATCACTACTGTTGTTCCTATCTAACCATGTATCACTACTGTTGTTCCTATCTAACCATGTATCACTACTGTTGTTCCTATCTAACCATGTATCACTACTGTTGTTCCTATCTAACCAATCACTACTGTTGTTCCTATCTAACCATGTATCACTACTGTTGTTCCTATCTAACCATGTATCACTACTGTTGTTATCTAACCATGTATCACTACTGTTGTTCCTATCTAACCATGTATCACTACTGTTGTTCCTATCTAACCATGTATCACTACTGTTGTTCCTACCCTAACCATGTGTCACTACTGTTGATCCTATCTAACCATGTATCACTACTGTTGCTCCTACCTAACCATGTATCACTACTGTTGTTCCTATCTAACCATGTATCACTACTGTTGTTCCTATCTAACCATGTATCACTACTGTTGTTCCTATCTAACCATGTATCACTACTGTTGTTCCTATCTAACCATGTATCACTACTGTTGTTCCTATCTAACCATGTATCACTATCTGTTGTTCCTATCTAACCATGTATCACTACTGTTGTTCCTATCTAACCATGTATCACTACTGTTGTTCCTATCTAACCATGTATCACTACTGTTGTTCCTATCTAACCATGTATCTAACCTAACCATGTATCACTACTGTTGTTCCTATCTAACCATGTATCACTACTGTTGTTCCTATCTAACCATGTATCACTACTGTTGTTCCTATCTAACCATGTATCACTACTGTTGTTCCTATCTAACCATGTATCACTACTGTTGTTCCTATCTAACCATGTATCACTACTGTTGTTCCTATCTAACATGTATCACTACTGTTGTTCCTATCTAACCATGTATCACTACTATCTAACCATGTATCACTACTGTTGTTCCTATCTAACCATGTATCTAACCATGTATCACTACTGTTGTTCCTATCTAACCATATATACTGTTGTTCCTATCTAACAGTATAACCTATCTAACCATGTATCACTACTGTTGTTCCTATCTAACATGTATATATTGTAAACTACTGCTACTATGTAACATGTTGTTCCTATCTAACAGATATCCTTGTCCTACCTATAGTGAACATGTGACTGTCAATCACTGTTTGATACGGGTGTCCGTGTGCCTTTCTTTGGGGGCGATGTGAAGTTGGTTCCACCAGGTGTCTGTACTACAGAAACACTGCTAATCCAACAGTAGTGCTAGGTGTCTGTACTATATAAACACTGCTAATACAACAATAGTGCTAGGTGTCTGTACTATATAAACACTGCTAATCAACAGTAGTGCTAGGTGTCTGTACTATATAAACACTGCTAATACAACAATAGTGCTAGGTGTCTGTACTATATAAACACTGCTAATCCAACAATAGTGCTAGGTGTCTGTACTATATAAACACTGCTAATACAACAGTAGTGCTAGGTGTCTGTACTATATAAACACTGCTAATACAACAATAGTGCTAGGTGTCTGTACTATATAAACACTGCTAATACAACAATAGTGCTAGGTGTCTGTACTATATAAACACTGCTAATACAACAATAGTGCTAGGTGTCTGTACTATATAAACACTGCTAATACAACAATAGTGCTAGGTGTCTGTACTATATAAACACTGCTAATACAACAATAGGCTGTCTGTACTATATAAACACTGCTAATACAACAATAGTGCTAGGTGTCTGTACTATATAAACACTGCTAATACAAAATAGTGCTAGGTGTCTGTACTATATAAACACTGCTAATACAACAATAGTGCTAGGTGTCTGTACTATATAAACACTGCTAATACAACAATAGTGCTAGGTGTCTGTACTATATAAACACTGCTAATACAACAATAGTGCTAGGTGTCTGGTTCACACTTGAATTGAAGGGGAACTACTCTCAAATCTACATTTCTTAGATTTTTCCCAAAACTCAAAATTGATGTGACGAAAACCTGAAATAAAAATGAGATAAATTCTGAAACCTGTTTCTTCGTCAGTTTCTCTGTTTCAATAATAGCTTGGGTTGGTGTACTATTATCCTACTGAACAGTACAGCTTGGGTTGGTCTACTATTATCCTACTGAACAGTACAGCTTGGGTTGGTCTACTATTATCCTACTGAACAGTACAGCTTGGGTTGATCTACTATTATCCTACTGAACAGTACAGCTTGGGTTGGTCTACTATTATCCTACTGAACAGTACAGCTTGGGTTGGTCTACTATTATCCTACTGAACAGTACAGCTTGGGTTGGTCTACTATTATCCTACTGAACAGTACAGCTTGGGTTGGTCTACTATTATCCTACTGAACAGTACAGCTTGGGTTGGTCTACTATTATCCCACTGAACAGTACAGCTTGGGTTGGTCTACTATTATCCTACTGAACAGTACAGCTTGGGTTGGTCTACTATTATCCTACTGAACAGTACAGCTTGGGTTGGTCTACTATTATCCTACTGAACAGTACAGCTTGGGTTGGTCTACTATTATCCTACTGAACAGTACAGCTTGGGTTGGTCTACTATTATCCTACTGAACAGTACAGCTTGGGTCTACTATTATCCTACTGAACAGTACAGCTTGGGTTGGTCTACTATTATCCTACTGAACAGTACAGCTTGGGTTGGTCTACTATTATCCTACTGAACAGTACAGCTTGGGTTGGTCTACTATTATCCTACTGAACAGTACAGCTTGGGTTGGTCTACTATTATCCTACTGACCAGTACAGCTTGTGTTGGTCTACTATTATCCTACTGAACAGTACAGCTTGGGTTGGTCTACTATTATCCTACTGACCAGTACAGCTTGTTGGTCTACTATTATCCTACTGAACAGTACAGCTTGGGTTGGTCTACTATTATCCTACTGAACAGTACAGCTTGGGTTGGTCTACTATTATCCTACTGAACAGAACAGCTTGTGTTGGTCTACTATTATCCTACTGAACAGTACAGCTTGGGTTGGTCTACTATTATCCTACTGAACAGAACAGCTTGGGGTTGGTCTACTATTATCCTACTGAACAGTACAGCTTGGGTTGGTCTACTATTATCCTACTGAACAGTACAGCTTGGGTTGGTCTACTATTATCCTACTGAACAGTACAGCTTGGGTTGGTCTACTATTATCCTACTGAACAGTACAGCTTGGGTTGGTCTACTATTATCCTACTGAACAGTACAGCTTGGGTTGGTCTACTATTATCCTACTGAACAGTACAGCTTGGGTTGGTCTACTATTATCCTACTGACCAGTACAGCTTGTGTTGGTCTACTATTATCCTACTGAACAGTACAGCTTGGGTTGGTCTACTATTATCCTACTGACCAGTACAGCTTGGGTTGGTCTACTATTATCCTACTGAACAGTACAGCTTGGGTTGGTCTACTATTATCCTACTGAACAGTACAGCTTGGGTTGGTCTACTATTATCCTACTGAACAGAACAGCTTGTGTTGGTCTACTATTATCCTACTGAACAGTACAGCTTGGGTTGGTCTACTATTATCCTACTGAACAGAACAGCTTGGGGTTGGTCTACTATTATCCTACTGAACAGTACAGCTTGGGTTGGTCTACTATTATCCTACTGAACAGTACAGCTTGGGTTGGTCTACTATTATCCTACTGAACAGTACAGCTTGGGTTGGTCTACTATTATCCTACTGAACAGTACAGCTTGGGTTGGTCTACTATTATCCTACTGAACAGTACAGCTTGGGTTGGTCTACTATTATCCTACTGAACAGTACAGCTTGGGTTGGTCTACTATTATCCTACTGACCAGTACAGCTTGTGTTGGTCTACTATTATCCTACTGAACAGTACAGCTTGGGTTGGTCTACTATTATCCTACTGACCAGTACAGCTTGGGTTGGTCTACTATTATCCTACTGAACAGTACAGCTTGTACCAGTTCAAAAGAAATGCTGGTATAAATTATACAGCATTAAAATATGTCAAATTATCCATTTATTTGTTCCAAAAGTGGTTGCAATGCTGTGAAAAAACAGTTGTATTGAACTACAGTGCTAAAATAATCGATATTGTCAAATTTGAGCTTGTCCTTGCAAGGGGACACTTATTTAGAGTAAAATGTATATAACTATATATTTTTATTGATTTTATATGATTCATATTTTTATTTCGAAAAATAATATGCTGTTGTGCTGCCAACATATTATCCTGCTGCTAGCAGAACGGTAATATCGGCGTTTCACTTTGAATATTTGTACGGTGTGCTGCGAGGTACAAAATGCACAGAAATATAGAGAGAATGATTATATTACGTTCTTTCCACCAGGGGGCGACAAACGCCAGTTAATATTCCAGAATAGAGCACCATGGAATGTATAGGCTCCCTTTGACAAATGTACATTTGGAGATCCTCGGGCCTGGGTCAGGTGCGTGTCCCAAATGTCTTTCCTGCTTCCCGAAGTGTGCACTCGTTCACCACACCCCATAACGTGTAAAAGCATTGGATTGTTGTAGTAGGCATAGGTTATAAAATTAGTTTCCAGACTGTATCTCTCCAAGGTTGGTGGGTGACTGTATCTCTCCAGGGTTGGTGGGTGACTGTATCTCTCCAGGGTTGGTGGGTGACTGTATCTCTCTGTATCTCAGGGTTGGTGGGTGACTGTATCTCTCCAGGGTTGGTGGGTGACTATATCTCTCCAGGGTTGGTGGGTGACTGTATCTCTCCAGGGTTGGTGGGTGACTGTATCTCTCCAGGGTTGGTGGGTGACTGTATCTCTCCAGGGTTGGTGGGTGACTATATCTCTCCAGGGTTGGTGGGTGACTGTATCTCTCCAGGGTTGGTGGGTGACTGTATCTCTCCAGGGTTGGTGGGTGACTATGTATCTCTCCAGGGTTGGTGGGTGACTGTATCTCTCCAGGGTTGGTGGGTGACTGTATATCTCCAGGGTTGGTGGGTGACTGTATCTCTCCAGGGTTGGTGTGTGACTGTATCTCTCCAGGGTTGGTGGGTGACTGTATCTCTCCAGGTTTGGTGGGTGACTGTATCTCTCTAGGGTTGGTGGGTGACTGCATCTCACTGCTGGACCCTGACCAGACATGGAGTAGTTGGCTCTGCATTTACATTCACAGCACACCCACCCATCACCATCAATCACCACACACACCGACAACACTAGAGCACAGTCTATTTGGAGGCTAAATAACCAAATTGATGTCTTATCTTTTCTCTTTCTGTTTGTTTGTTATTGTGTGTGTGTGAGAGAAAGACAGGGAGACAGAGACAGACAAAGAGAGAAAGAGAGAGAGAAAGAGAGAAAGAGGGAGGGAGGTAGCCTTGTTGGGTGAGTGAAGATTAATGTCGCGCTTTCCCCGTCAGAATCCCGTGCACGCACCTGCCTTGGGACTAGACTCCAACGGAGCTGCCTCACATTTGAACTGGAAAACCTTGCGCGCGTCGGTGTATCTGGATTAACGGAATGGATTAGAGATCTAAGAACGCCTCATTCCCAAGTCGGAGGTGAGTGTTTATTTTTCTTTACCCTGTTTCGGTTTGTGGTGGAAATGGAAATTCCGTGTTGTCAAAGACTGTTGGGATTCGGGATGGCCCGCCCTGAGCGCAAAACACCGGATTAGACAGGGGTTAACGGTAACCGGTAAGAGAGGTCGGAATGAACCACGGACTGATCAGTCGAGGGACAGAAATTAGTTTAGAATATTAGGCTCTAAAAGTAGCCTAGTGTGCATATTATTTTACAGCCTAACATACCGTGAAACGTATTCAGTCAGTGTGACGACAAAATAGTCATTCAGGGCTGGGTCATATAGTAAACACGGAATGACTGGTCTGATGGCCCATTTCCATGTCCCAAAAGCGTTTCTTTTAAGTTTGCAAACGAATAAATAAAGACATTATCCAGTTGTCACACCAGTAAGCCAGGCTAGCCTCAGAAGAGCCTAAATACGTCCGGGCATGGACTCGAAAGCGTTCCACAGGGATGCTGGCCCATGTTGACTACGATGCTTCCCACAGTTGTGTTAAATTGACTGGATGTCCTATGCGTGGTACATTCTGGAACCCACGGGAAACAGTTGAGCGTGAAAAACCCAGCAGTGTTGCAGGTGTTGAAACAAACCGGTGCGCCTGGCACCTACTACCAGACCCTGTTCAATGTCACTTACATTTCATGTCTGGCCCATTGACGCTCTGAATGCCTACATCCATAATCCATGTCGCAAGGTTTACCAAACCTTCTTTAACCCGTCGCCTCCCCTTCATCTACAATAATTCAAGTGGAAGTGACATCAATAAGGAATCATAGCTTTCACCTGGATTCACCTGGTCAGTCATGGAAAGAGCAGGCGTTCTTAATGTTTTATACACTCAGTGTATAGCCTAACTACAGGATACATGAAACAAACTAAGCTACAATGTTTTTTCCGTCGTGCCTCGCTAGTCAACAGACTACTGCCCCGCTGCAACAATTCAGGAAGGCGTCGCCGGAATCCAATTTTTCGAAGTTGTCACTCCCGAAAATCACGTGACTACACATCTTTGTCTATGTGAAGTCTGTCTGTCTGTCTGTCTGTCTGTCTGTCTGTCTGTCTGTCTGTCTGTCTGTCTGTCTGTCTGTCTGTCTGTCTGTCTGTCTGTCTGTCTGTCTGTCTGTCTGTCTGTCTGTCTGTCTGTCTGTCTGTCTGTCTGTCTGTCTGTCTGTCTGTGTCTGTCTGTCTGTCTGTCTGTCTGTCTGTCTGTCTGTCTGTCTGTCTGTCTGTCTGTCTGTCTGTCTGTCTGTCTGTCTGTCTGTCTGTCTGTCTGTCTGTCTGTCTGTCTGTCTGTCTGTCTGTCTGTTTCTGTGTCTGTGTGTCTGTTTCTGTCAGTGTATGTGTGTGTGTTTGTGTGTGTCTGTGTGTGTAGTCTTTTGGTTAGCGACAGAACAGACCAGAGGTGTAGTAAAAAAAACAACATGGCACACTATGCACTACTTATTGCCCTATATCTGACCACAGCTCTATGAATATTGTTCAGAAGTAGTGCCCTATATAGGGTGCCATTTGGGAGGTGACCAGTGACTCAGTATGTTTCTATAAAAAAAAGAATTTAACAATTCATGACTGATAGTTTATTGTAGCTTTTAGTGGGAAATCACATTTCCCAGCCATCCCCACAGCAGGGCTGTAGAAGTAGAATCATGAAGTGGAACGATATTAATTGGCTATTTCAAACTTTTTTAACAAATCAAAAACTGAAAAATTGGGCGTGCAAAATTATTCAGCCCCCTTAAGTTAGTACTTTGTAGCGCCACCTTTTGCTGCGATTACAGCTGTAAGTCGCTTGGGGTATGTCTCTATCAGTTTTGCACATCGAGAGACTGAACATTTTTCCCATTCCTCCTTGCAAAACAGCTCGAGCTCAGTGAGGTTGGATGGAGAGCATTTGTGAACAGCAGTTTTCAGTTCTTTCCACAGATTCTCGATTGGATTCAGGTCTGGACTTTGACTTGGCCATTCTAACACCTGGATATGTTTATTTTTGAACCATTCCATTGTAGATTTTGCTTTATGTTTTGGATCATTGTCTTGTTGGAAGACAAATCTCCGTCCCAGTCTCAGGTCTTTTGCAGACTCCATCAGATTTTCTTCCAGAATGGTCCTGTATTTGGCTCCATCCATCTTCCCATCAATTTAAACCATCTTCCCTGTCCTTGCTGAAGAAAAGCAGGCCCAAACCATGATGCTGCCACCACCATGTTTGACAGTGGGGATGGTGTGTTCAGGGTGATGAGCTGTGTTGCTTTTACTCCAAACATAACGTTTTGCATTGTTACCAAAAAGTTCAATTTTGGTTTCATCTGACCAGAGCACCTTCTTCCACATGTTTGGTGTGTCTCCCAGGTGGCTTGTGGCAAACTTTAAACAACACTTTTTATGGATATCTTTAAGAAATGGCTTTCTTCTTGCCACTCTTCCATAAAGCCAGATTTGTGCCAGATACGACTGATTGTTGTCCTATGGACAGCGTGTCCCACCTCAGCTGTAGATCTCTGCAGTTCATCCAGAGTGATCATGGGCCTCTTGGCTGCATCTCTGATCAGTCTTCTGCTTGTATGAGCTGAAAGTTTAGAGAGACGGCCAGGTCTTGGTAGATTTGCAGTGGTCTGATACTCCTTCCATTTCAATATTATCGCTTGCACAGTGCTCCTTGGGATGTTTAAAGCTTGGGAAATCTTTTTGTATCCAAATCCGGCTTTAAACTTCTTCACAACAGTATCTCGGACCTGCCTGGTGTGTTCCTTGTTCTTCATGATGCTCTCTGCGCTTTTAACGGACCTCTGAGACTATCACAGTGCAGGTGCATTTATACGGAGACTTGATTACACACAGGTGGATTGTATATTTATCATCATTAGTCATTTAGGTCAACATTGGATCATTCAGAGATCCTCACTGAACTTCTGGAGAGAGTTTGCTGCACTGAAAGTAATGGGGCTGAATAATTTTGCACGCCCAACTTTTCAGTTTTTGATTTGTTAAAAAAGTTTGAAATATCCAATAAATGTTGTTCCACTTCATGATTGTGTCCCACCTGTTCTTGATTCTTCACAAAAAAATACAGTTTTATATCTTTATGTTTGAAGCCTGAAATGTGGCAAAAGGTTGCAAAGTTCAAGGGGGCCGAATACTTTCGCAAGGCACTGTATGTATATATATATATATATATAGTAACGGCGTTCGTCTGTTGAAGGAAGAGAGTCGGACCGAAATGCAGCGTGTTTGTTACTCAGGATCTTTAATGAAGAAAACAAAACGATACATGAAATAACTCAATACAAAAACAACAAACGGAACGAGAAACCCTATTACAGCCTATCTGGTGAAACTACACAGAGACAGGAACGTGAAACCTATTACAGCCTATCTGGTGAAACTACACAGAGACAGGAACGTGAAACCTAATTACAGCCTATCTGGTGAAACTACACAGAGACAGGAATGTGAAACCTATTACAGCCTATCTGGTGAAACTACACAGAGACAGGAACGTGAAACCTATTACAGCCTATCTGGTGAAACTACACAGAGACAGGAACGTGAAACCTATTACAGCCTATCTGGTGAAACTACACAGAGACAGGAACGTGAAACCTATTACAGCCTATCTGGTGAAACTACACAGAGACAGGAACGTGAAACCTATTACAGCCTATCTGGTGAAACTACACAGAGACAGGAACGTGAAACCTATTACAGCCTATCTGGTGAAACTACACAGAGACAGGAACGTGAAACCTATTACAGCCTATCTGGTGAAACTACACAGAGACAGGAACGTGAAACCTATTACAGCCTATCTGGTGAAACTACACAGAGACAGGAACGTGAAACCTAATACAGCCTATCTGGTGAAACTACACAGAGACAGGAACGTGAAACCTATTACAGCCTATCTGGTGAAACTACACAGAGACAGGAACGTGAAACCTATTACAGCCTATCTGGTGAAACTACACAGAGACAGGAACGTGAAACCTATTACAGCCTATCAGGTGAAACTACACAGAGACAGGAACGTGAAACCTATTACAGCCTATCAGGTGAAACTACACAAAGACAGGAACGTGAAACCTAATTACAGCCTATCTGGTGAAACTACACAGAGACAGGAACGTGAAACCTAATTACAGCCTATCTGGTGAAACTACACAGAGACAGGAACGTGAAACCTATTACAGCCTATCTGGTGAAACTACACAGAGACAGGAACGTGAAACCTATTACAGCCTATCTGGTGAACACTACACAGAGACAGGAACGTGAAACCAATTACAGCCTATCTGGTGAAACTACACAGAGACAGGAACGTGAAACCTATTACAGCCTATCTGGTGAACACTACACAGAGACAGGAACGTGAAACCTATTACAGCCTATCTGGTGAAACTACACAGAGACAGGAACGTGAAACCTATTACAGCCTATCTGGTGAACACTACACAGAGACAGGAACGTGAAACCTATTACAGCCTATCTGGTGAAACTACACAGAGACAGGAACGTGAAACCTATTACAGCCTATCTGGTGAAACTACACAGAGACAGGAACGTGAAACCTATTACAGCCTATCTGGTGAAACTACACAGAGACAGGAACGTGAAACCTATTACAGCCTATCTGGTGAAACTACACAGAGACAGGAACGTGAAACCTATTACAGCCTATCTGGTGAAACTACACAGAGACAGGAACGTGAAACCTATTACAGCCTATCTGGTGAAACTACACAGAGACAGGAACGTGAAACCTATTACAGCCTATCTGGTGAAACTACACAGAGACAGGAACGTGAAACCTATTACAGCCTATCTGGTGAAACTACACAGAGACAGGAACGTGAAACCTATTACAGCCTATCTGGTGAAACTACACAGAGACAGGAACGTGAAACCTATTACAGCCTATCTGGTGAAACTACACAGAGACAGGAACGTGAAACCTATTACAGCCTATCTGGTGAAACTACACAGAGACAGGAACGTGAAACCTATTACAGCCTATCTGGTGAAACTACACAGAGACAGGAACGTGAAACCTATTACAGCCTATCTGGTGAAACTACACAGAGACAGGAACGTGAAACCTATTACAGCCTATCTGGTGAAACTACACAGAGACAGGAACGTGAAACCTATTACAGCCTATCTGGTGAAACTACACAGAGACAGGAACGTGAAACCTATTACAGCCTATCTGGTGAAACTACACAGAGACAGGAACGTGAAACCTATTACAGCCTATCTGGTGAAACTACACAGAGACAGGAACGTGAAACCTATTACAGCCTATCTGGTGAAACTACACAAAGACAGGAACGTGAAACCTATTACAGCCTATCTGGTGAAACTACACAGAGACAGGAACGTGAAACCTATTACAGCCTATCTGGTGAAACTACACAGAGACAGGAATGTGAAACCTATTACAGCCTATCTGGTGAAACTACACAGAGACAGGAACGTGAAACCTATTACAGCCTATCTGGTGAAACTACACAGAGACAGGAACGTGAAACCTATTACAGCCTATCTGGTGAAACTACACAGAGACAGGAACGTGAAACCTATTACAGCCTATCTGGTGAAACTACACAGAGACAGGAACGTGAAACCTATTACAGCCTATCTGGTGAAACTACACAGAGACAGGAACGTGAAACCTATTACAGCCTATCTGGTGAAACTACACAGAGACAGGAACGTGAAACCTATTACAGCCTATCTGGTGAAACTACACAGAGACAGGAACGTGAAACCTATTACAGCCTATCTGGTGAAACTACACAGAGACAGGAACGTGAAACCTATTACAGCCTATCTGGTGAAACTACACAGAGACAGGAACGTGAAACCTATTACAGCCTATCTGGTGAAACTACACAGAGACAGGAACGTGAAACCTATTACAGCCTATCTGGTGAAACTACACAGAGACAGGAACGTGAAACCTATTACAGCCTATCTGGTGAAACTACACAGAGACAGGAACGTGAAACCTATTACAGCCTATCTGGTGAACACTACACAGAGACAGGAACGTGAAACCTATTACAGCCTATCTGGTGAAACTACACAGAGACAGGAACGTGAAACCTATTACAGCCTATCTGGTGAAACTACACAGAGACAGGAACGTGAAACCTATTACAGCCTATCTGGTGAACACTACACAGAGACAGGAACGTGAAACCTATTACAGCCTATCTGGTGAAACTACACAGAGACAGGAACGTGAAACCTATTACAGCCTATCTGGTGAAACTACACAGAGACAGGAACGTGAAACCTATTACAGCCTATCTGGTGAAACTA